>NW_027648186.1:17500-82500 GCF_949987685.1 Ammodytes marinus
AACCCTTTATATAGGGTTTTTAAAAAACTTCAATACAGACCATTACCAAACGACTCAAAATGGCCTGAAACGTGCTCCTAGACACTTTCTGGGGGAACTTTATTTTTTGGACTCGGCACTTGGTAAAATGTTCAACCTTTTTTACATAGGGGGTCAATGGCAGCTATATGAAGGAAGTGAGCTAGAACTCCAAAACTTCGCACACATGTCTAGGGGGCCTGACGCACCTCCCACACCAAAGGCCGTCCCTATGCCCATCTCCCTCGCCGAGTGGCACAACTTTGAAATTTTCAAATTCAATTTTCTATACCAAAACAAGCCGCCAGGGGGCCAAGATTTTGCACAGACGTAGCCCTCATCCATACCCACCACCCCATATGCTTCAAATTCCCACACCCCTCTCCCTGTTCCCATGGCAGCACTTTGAAATGTTGTCCCATGTTAAAAAAAGTTGCCACTAGGGGCGCCAAATTTCTCAGGCATGTAGAGGGGGCCCAGGGCTACCACGGGCACTATCCAGAATTCCCATGCCCCTCTGTTTCTTTGAATGGCAGCACTTCAAAGTTTTCAAATCAAGATTGCAGTACCCAAACAAGCCACCAGTGGCGCCACATTTCGTGAGCAGGTCCGCTGGGGCCAGACCTATCCGAGGGTGGTCTCGGAATTCCCATGCCCCTCTGTTTGCCTGAGCTAGGTCCAAAAAAACAACTTTTGAAAAGTGGTAAGTAGCCCTTAACCTAACCCTAGCCCTAACCCTAACCCTAAACCTAACCCTAACCCTAACCCTAACCCTTAACCTAACCCTAACCCTAACCCTAACCCTAACCCTAACCAACCCTAACCCTAACCCTAACCCTAACCCTCTAACCCTAACCCTAACCCTAACCCTAACCCTAACCCTAACCCTAACCCTCTAACCCTAACCCTAACCCTAACCCCTAACCCTAACCCTAACCCTAACCCTAACCCTAACCCTCTAACCCTAACCCTAACCCTAACCCTAACCCTAACCCCAGCCCCATTCACACTATAACCAGGCCTAAGCCCCATTCACAATATAACCAGGCCCCAGCCCCATTCACACTATAACCAGGCCTAAGCCCCATTCACACTATAACCAGGCCCCAGCCCCATTCTTGCTATAACCAGGCCCCAGCCCCATTCACACTATAACCAGGCCCCAGCCCCATTCACACTACACACCGTACCAGGCCTAAGCCCCATTCACACTATAACCAGGCCCCATTCACACTATAACCAGGCCCCAGCCCCATTCACACTATAAGTTCATAATATTCATTTAGACATTTAGTTTAAGATCTGAGTGGATTCAACTATGTATACATAAATATGAATTATGAATATATATATATTTGTACATACATATATATATATATATATATATATATATATATATATATATATATATATTTTACGGCCCGACCAAATATTTTATCGGCCGGCCGATTATAGGCGATTGGTTTTCTTTTTCTTATAGAAAATTCCCATTCACACTATAACCAGGCCCAAGCCCCATTCACACTACACAACGTACCAGGCCCAAGCCCCATTCACACTATAACCAGGCCTAAGCCGCATTCACACTACACACACCGTACCACTGGACTCTTTAACCAGGCCCCAGCCCCATTCACACTATAACCAGGCCTAAGCCCCATTCACACTATAACCAGGCCCCAGCCCCATTCACACTATAACCAGGCCCCATTCACAATATAACCAGGCCCCAGCCCCATTCACACTATAACCAGGCCCCAGCCCCATTCACACTATAACCAGGCCCCAGCCCCATTCTTGCTATAACCAGGCCCCAGCCCCATTCACACTACACACCGTACCAGGCCCCAGCCCCATTCACACTATAACCAGGCCCCATTCACACTATAACCAGGCCCCAGCCCCATTCACACTATAACCAGGCCCCATTCACACTATAACCAGGCCCCAGCCCCATTCACACTATAAGGGTTAGGGTTAGGGTCACACTATAACCAGGCCTAAGCCCCATTCACACCGTACTGAACCGTACCAAACCGCACCGAACCGTACCGAGCCGTACCGAACCGTACCGAACCGTACCGAACCGTAACAAATCATACTGTACCAATGTGTGGAAACAAAACTAAAGTAAGACTGCAGTCAGCCCATGTTGGTCCTCACTATCTGTCCCATTGTCCCAACACTCTCCTTGTTTGATCGTCTGTTCAAGTGTTTTCAAAACAACATTTAGTCATTAAGTGTTCTTTATACTGTCATACTGTATGGAATGGTGAAGCCCACTGAGGCAAATGTCTATTTGTGATATTGGGCTGTAGAAAATAAAACTGATTTGATTTTGATTTGTTCAGGTTAGCATTAGCGAGCCATTAAGGACTTTCTTAATCACTGTTCTCCTGGTCGCTCCGTCTGTTGAAATGTTCTCATAATAATGAGACAAACTTTAGCCACAACAGCATGTACCTCAGCAGCTAGAAGTCATCTAGTAATTAAGTTTTCAGGTATTCAAGCCATAAAGACTTTTTTAATCAACCCTTCATGTATTAAATATATTAGATATTCATTGTAATGTTGTGGTATGAAATACGATTAAAATTATTATTATTAATAATTTTTCATTTTTCTCTTTTCCCTTCTCCTGTCCCGACCCACAGTGTACGCCATAGAGATCAACCGTAAGTATCTCACTCTGACAAACCTTTAAACTGTAAAGATAATGATAAAGGTTCTTTAATTACTGTTTATCACATGATACAAAAAACCACATTCAAAGTGCACTGCCTAAGAACTCTGCTCAAAAATATAAATGCTGCTCTCTCTCAACATATATCAATCTCTCTCTCTCTCTCTCTCTGTACTACTAATTTAATGTCTCTCTCTCTCCCTCCCTATCTCCCTCCCTCCCTGCCTCTCTCTCTCTCTCCCTCCCTCCCTCTCTCTCTCCCCCCTGTCTCTCTCTCTGCCTGTCTCTCTCTCAGCTCCGTGTGGTGATAATCTTTACGATGAGGATGGAAAGAAGCTTCCTCCCTGTATTCCCGGAGCCGGTCTCACTCCAGCCATCATGGCCTGTTACCTGCTAGTGGGGCATGGGAATTCCGAGACCACCCTCGGATAGGTCTGGCCCCAGCGGACCTGCTCACGAAATGTGGTGCCCCTGGCGGCTTGTTTGGGTACTGCAATCTTGATTTGAAAACTTTGAAGTGCTGCCATTCAAAGAGACAGAGGGGCATGGGAATTCTGGATAGTGCTCGTGGTAGCCCTGGGCCCCCTCTACATGCCTGAGAAATTTGGCGCCCCTAGTGGGTTAGGGTTAGGGTTAGGGTGGGGTTAGGGTTTGGGTTAAGAGGTTCCTTTGTTGGAATATTGTTGCACAGGCCTATTGATCTAAAAACGGGAGTGGTGTTGGTGGTGTGGTTGAAAAGCTCTGCCCCTTCACCCGGGAGACCAGGGTTCGATTCCCAGGCAGGGTGTCTCTGCAGTGGACAGAAGAAGAGGGTGCTGCTGACCAGGGTTAAATAAAAAGTTAAAACAACTTCAACAATGATTTAGAATTGCTAAGAGTAGTTAGAAGATTAAGATAATTTCAAGATTAAAATAATTAAAAAGTTAAAATAATTAAAAAAATACTAAGAAGGCAAGAAAAACTTAGCGTTAGGTTAAGGGCTACTTACCACTTTTCAAAAGTTGTTTTTTTGGACCTAGCTCAGGCAAACAGAGGGGCATGGGAATTCCGAGACCACCCTCGGATAGGTCTGGCCCCAGCGGACCTGCTCACGAAATGTGGCGCCACTGGTGGCTTGTTTGGGTACTGCAATCTTGATTTGAAAACTTTGAAGTGCTGCCATTCAAAGAAACAGAGGGGCATGGGAATTCTGGATAGTGCCCGTGGTAGCCCTGGGCCCCCTCTACATGCCTGAGAAATTTGGCGCCCCTAGTGGCAACTTTTTTTAACATGGGACAACATTTCAAAGTGCTGCCATGGGAACAGGGAGAGGGGTGTGGGAATTTGAAGCATATGGGGTGGTGGGTATGGATGAGGGCTACGTCTGTGCAAAATATTGGCCCCCTGGCGGCTTGTTTTGGTATAGAAAATTGAATTTGAAAATTTCAAAGTTGTGCCACTCGGCGAGGGAGATGGGCATAGGGACGGTGTGGGAGGTGCCCCAGGCCCCCTAGACATGTGTGCGAAGTTTTGGAGTTCTAGCTCACTTCCTTCATATAGCTGCCATTGACCCCCTATGTAAAAAAGGTTGAACATTTTACCAAGTGCCGAGTCCAAAAAATAAAGTTCCCCCAGAAAGTGTCTAGGAGCACGTTTCAGGCCATTTTGAGTCGTTTGGTAATGGTCTGTATTGAAGTTTTTTAAAAACCCTATATAAAGGGTTAGGTAGTTTGAGCTATCTCGGTGACACCCCCTGCTTCATCCGACGACTGGGCAGTTGAAGTGGGGTGACACAGTCATTCCACTCCAGGGTCATAGTCGAAAAGTTTTGATTTGTTTTAACCCACGAGCCAAACATCATAGACACTGACTGATTCAAACTGAACCTTTATTTTTTTTGTAAACAATTATAAAAAATAAGAGGGGGTAGGACCAGAAAAGTTTTTCTTAACTTCTTCCCTTTTGAACATGAACCATGTTATTTGAGTTATGTATTTGTTGCTTAGGATCCTGAGGACCCCATTTGTTTGTTTTTAATTTATTTATTTCCTTTTTTACTGCTCAATTGTTTTATTTTAGTTTGTATTCTTTTTTTAACCATGTTCAATAAAGACTTAAAAAAAAAAAAAAAAAAAACACCCTCCTGTCCAGTGCCGGGGATCGAACAAGCAACCTCATTGTTACTGGTCGGGCACCTTTCCTCTAGGCTATCCTACCACCCCAACTGTCAGAGGCCTGGGTGTTAATCTCTGCAAATGTGTGTGTGTGTGTGTGTGTGTGTGTGTGTGTGTGTGTGTGTCTGTCTGTCTGTCTGTCTGTCTGTCTGTCTGGGAATTTTCTACAGCCCAATATCACAAATAGACATTTGCCTCAGTGGGCTTCACCATTCCATACAGTATGACAGTATAAAGAACACTTAATGACTAAATGTTGTTTTGAAAACACTTGAACAGACGATCAAACAAGGAGAGTGTTGGGACAATGGGACAGATAGTGAGGACCAACATGGGCTGACTGCAGTCTTACTTTAGTTTTGTTTCCACACATTGGTACAGTATGATTTGTTACGGTTCGGTACGGTTCGGTACGGTTCAGTACGGCTCAGTACGGTTCGGTACGGTTCGGTGCGGTTTGGTACGGTTCGGTACGGTGTGAATGGGGCTTAGGCCTGGTTATAGTGTGACCCTAACCCTAACCCTTATAGTGTGAATGGGGCTGGGGCCTGGTTATAGTGTGAATGGGGCTGGGGCCTGGTTATAGTGTGAATGGGGCCTGGTTATAGTGTGAATGGGGCTGGGGCCTGGTTATAGTGTGAATGGGGCTGGGGCCTGGTTATAGTGTGAATGGGGCTGGGGCCTGGTTATAGTGTGAATGGGGCTTAGGCCTGGTACGGTGTGTAGTGTGAATGGGGCTTAGGCCTGGTACGGTGTATAGTGTGAATGGGGCTGGGGCCTGGTTATAGTGTGAATGGGGCTGGGGCCTGGTTATATTGTGAATGGGGCCTGGTTATAGTGTGAATGGGGCTGGGGCCTGGTTATAGTGTGAATGGGGCTTAGGCCTGGTTATAGTGTGAATGGGGCTGGGGCCTGGTTAAAGAGTCCAGTGGTACGGTGTGTGTAGTGTGAATGGGGCTTAGAACTGGTTATAGTGTGAATGGGGCTTGGGCCTGGTACGTTGTGTAGTGTGAATGGGGCTTGGGCCTGGTTATAGTGTGAATGGGAATTTTCTATAAGAAAAAGAAAACCAATCGCCTATAATCGGCCGGCCGATAAAATATTTGGTCGGGCCGTAAAATATATATACATATATATATATATATATATGTACAAATATATATATATTCATAATTCATATTTATGTATACATAGTTGAATCCACTCAGATCTTAAACTAAATGTCTAAATGAATATTATGAACTTATAGTGTGAATGGGGCTGGGGCCTGGTTATAGTGTGAATGGGGCCTGGTTATAGTGTGAATGGGGCTTAGGCCTGGTACGGTGTGTCGTGTGAATGGGGCTGGGGCCTGGTTATAGTGTGAATGGGGCTGGGGCCTGGTTATAGCAAGAATGGGGCTGGGGCCTGGTTATAGTGTGAATGGGGCTGGGGCCTGGTTATATTGTGAATGGGGCTTAGGCCTGGTTATAGTGTGAATGGGGCTGGGGTTAGGGTTAGGGTTAGGGTTAGGGGTTAGGGTTAGGGTTAGGGTTAGGGTTAGGGTTAGGGTTAGGGTTAGGGTTAGGTTAAGGGTTAGGGTTAGGGTTAGGGTTAGGGTTAGGGTTAGGTTAAGGGCTACTTACCACTTTTCAAAAGTTGTTTTTTTGGACCTAGCTCAGGCAAACAGAGGGGCATGGGAATTCCGAGACCACCCTCGGATAGGTCTGGCCCCAGTGGACCTGCTCACGAAATGTGGCGCCACTGGTGGCTTGTTTGGGTACTGCAATCTTGATTTGAAAACTTTGAAGTGCTGCCATTCAAAGAAACAGAGGGGCATGGGAATTCGAAGTTTTGGAGTTCTAGCTCACTTCCTTCATATAGCTGCCATTGACCCCCTATGTAAAAAAGGTTGAACATTTTACCAAGTGCCGAGTCCAAAAAATAAAGTTCCCCCAGAAAGTGTCTAGGAGCACGTTTCAGGCCATTTTGAGTCGTTTGGTAATGGTCTGTATTGAAGTTTTTTAAAAACCCTATATAAAGGGTTAGGTAGTTTGAGCTATCTCGTTGACACCCCCTGCTTCATCCGACGACTGGGCAGTTGAAGTGGGGTGACACAGTCATTCCACTCCAGGGTCATAGTCGAAAAGTTTTGATTTGTTTTAACCCACGAGCCAAACATCATAGACACTGACTGATTCAAACTGAACCTTTATTTTTTTTGTAAACAATTATAAAAAATAAGAGGGGGTAGGACCAGAAAAGTTTTTCTTAACTTCTTCCCTTTTGAACATGAACCATGTTATTTGAGTTATGTATTTGTTGCTTAGGATCCTGAGGACCCCATTTGTTTGTTTTTAATTTATTTATTTCCTTTTTTACTGCTCAATTGTTTTATTTTAGTTTGTATTATTTTTTTAACCATGTTCAATAAAGACTTAAAAAAAAAAAAAAAAAAAAACACCCTCCTGTCCAGTGCCGGGGATCGAACAAGCAACCTCATTGTTACTGGTCGGGCACCTTTCCTCTAGGCTATCCTACCACCCCAACTGTCAGAGGCCTGGGTGTTAATCTCTGCAAATGTGTGTGTGTGTGTGTGTGTGTGTCTGTCTGTCTGTCTGTCTGTCTGGGAATTTTCTACAGCCCAATATCACAAATAGACATTTGCCTCAGTGGGCTTCACCATTCCATACAGTATGACAGTATAAAGAACACTTAATGACTAAATGTTGTTTTGAAAACACTTGAACAGACGATCAAACAAGGAGAGTGTTGGGACAATGGGACAGATAGTGAGGACCAACATGGGCTGACTGCAGTCTTACTTTAGTTTTGTTTCCACACATTGGTACAGTATGATTTGTTACGGTTCGGTACGGTTCGGTACGGTTCAGTACGGCTCAGTACGATTCGGTACGGTTCGGTGCGGTTTGGTACGGTTCGGTACGGTTCAGTACGGTGTGAATGGGGCTTAGGCCTGGTTATAGTGTGACCCTAACCCTAACCCTTATAGAGTGAATGGGGCTGGGGCCTGGTTATAGTGTGAATGGGGCCTGGTTATAGTGTGAATGGGGCTGGGGCCTGGTTATAGTGTGAATGGGGCTGGGGCCTGGTTATAGTGTGAATGGGGCTTAGGCCTGGTACGGTGTGTAGTGTGAATGGGGCTTAGGCCTGGTACGGTGTATAGTGTGAATGGGGCTGGGGCCTGGTTATAGTGTGAATGGGGCTGGGGCCTGGTTATAGTGTGAATGGGGCTGGGGCCTGGTTATAGTGTGAATGGGGCTGGGGCCTGGTTATATTGTGAATGGGGCCTGGTTATAGTGTGAATGGGGCTGGGGCCTGGTTATAGTGTGAATGGGGCTTAGGCCTGGTTATAGTGTGAATGGGGCTGGGGCCTGGTTAAAGAGTCCAGTGGTACGGTGTGTGTAGTGTGAATGGGGCTTAGGCCTGGTTATAGTGTGAATGGGGCTTGGGCCTGGTACGTTGTGTAGTGTGAATGGGGCTTGGGCCTGGTTATAGCGTTTGGTAATGGTCTGTATTGAAGTTTTTTAAAAACCCTATATAAAGGGTTAGGTAGTTTGAGCTATCTCGGTGACACCCCCTGCTTCATCCGACGACTGGGCAGTTGAAGTGGGGTGACACAGTCATTCCACTCCAGGGTCATAGTCGAAAAGTTTTGATTTGTTTTAACCCACGAGCCAAACATCATAGACACTGACTGATTCAAACTGAACCTTTATTTTTTTTGTAAACAATTATAAAAAATAAGAGGGGGTAGGACCAGAAAAGTTTTTCTTAACTTCTTCCCTTTTGAACATGAACCATGTTATTTGAGTTATGTATTTGTTGCTTAGGATCCTGAGGACCCCATTTGTTTGTTTTTAATTTATTTATTTCCTTTTTTACTGCTCAATTGTTTTATTTTAGTTTGTATTCTTTTTTTAACCATGTTCAATAAAGACTTAAAAAAAAAAAAAAAAAAAACACCCTCCTGTCCAGTGCCGGGGATCGAACAAGCAACCTCATTGTTACTGGTCGGGCACCTTTCCTCTAGGCTATCCTACCACCCCAACTGTCAGAGGCCTGGGTGTTAATCTCTGCAAATGTGTGTGTGTGTGTGTGTGTGTGTCTGTCTGTCTGTCTGTCTGTCTGGGAATTTTCTACAGCCATTCCATACAGTATGACAGTATAAAGAACACTTAATGACTAAATGTTGTTTTGAAAACACTTGAACAGACGATCAAACAAGGAGAGTGTTGGGACAATGGGACAGATAGTGAGGACCAACATGGGCTGACTGCAGTCTTACTTTAGTTTTGTTTCCACACATTGGTACAGTATGATTTGTTACGGTTCGGTACGGTTCGGTACGGTTCAGTACGGCTCAGTACGGTTCGGTGCGGTTTGGTACGGTTCAGTACGGTGTGAATGGGGCTTAGGCCTGGTTATAGTGTGACCCTAACCCTAACCCTTATAGAGTGAATGGGGCTGGGGCCTGGTTATAGTGTGAATGGGGCCTGGTTATAGTGTGAATGGGGCTGGGGCCTGGTTATAGTGTGAATGGGGCTTAGGCCTGGTACGGTGTGTAGTGTGAATGGGGCTTAGGCCTGGTACGGTGTATAGTGTGAATGGGGCTGGGGCCTGGTTATAGTGTGAATGGGGCTGGGGCCTGGTTATAGTGTGAATGGGGCTGGGGCCTGGTTATATTGTGAATGGGGCCTGGTTATAGTGTGAATGGGGCTGGGGCCTGGTTATAGTGTGAATGGGGCTTAGGCCTGGTTATAGTGTGAATGGGGCTGGGGCCTGGTTAAAGAGTCCAGTGGTACGGTGTGTGTAGTGTGAATGGGGCTTAGGCCTGGTTATAGTGTGAATGGGGCTTGGGCCTGGTACGTTGTGTAGTGTGAATGGGGCTTGGGCCTGGTTATAGCGTTTGGTAATGGTCTGTATTGAAGTTTTTTAAAAACCCTATATAAAGGGTTAGGTAGTTTGAGCTATCTCGGTGACACCCCCTGCTTCATCCGACGACTGGGCAGTTGAAGTGGGGTGACACAGTCATTCCACTCCAGGGTCATAGTCGAAAAGTTTTGATTTGTTTTAACCCACGAGCCAAACATCATAGACACTGACTGATTCAAACTGAACCTTTATTTTTTTTGTAAACAATTATAAAAAATAAGAGGGGGTAGGACCAGAAAAGTTTTTCTTAACTTCTTCCCTTTTGAACATGAACCATGTTATTTGAGTTATGTATTTGTTGCTTAGGATCCTGAGGACCCCATTTGTTTGTTTTTAATTTATTTATTTCCTTTTTTACTGCTCAATTGTTTTATTTTAGTTTGTATTCTTTTTTTAACCATGTTCAATAAAGACTTAAAAAAAAAAAAAAAAAAACACCCTCCTGTCCAGTGCCGGGGATCGAACAAGCAACCTCATTGTTACTGGTCGGGCACCTTTCCTCTAGGCTATCCTACCACCCCAACTGTCAGAGGCCTGGGTGTTAATCTCTGCAAATGTGTGTGTGTGTGTGTGTGTGTGTCTGTCTGTCTGTCTGTCTGTCTGGGAATTTTCTACAGCCCAATATCACAAATAGACATTTGCCTCAGTGGGCTTCACCATTCCATACAGTATGACAGTATAAAGAACACTTAATGACTAAATGTTGTTTTGAAAACACTTGAACAGACGATCAAACAAGGAGAGTGTTGGGACAATGGGACAGATAGTGAGGACCAACATGGGCTGACTGCAGTCTTACTTTAGTTTTGTTTCCACACATTGGTACAGTATGATTTGTTACGGTTCGGTACGGTTCGGTACGGTTCGGTACGGTTCAGTACGGCTCAGTACGGTTCGGTGCGGTTTGGTACGGTTCGGTACGGTTCAGTACGGTGTGAATGGGGCTTAGGCCTGGTTATAGTGTGACCCTAACCCTTATAGAGTGAATGGGGCTGGGGCCTGGTTATAGTGTGAATGGGGCTTAGGCCTGGTACGGTGTATAGTGTGAATGGGGCTGGGGCCTGGTTATAGTGTGAATGGGGCTGGGGCCTGGTTATAGTGTGAATGGGGCTGGGGCCTGGTTATAGTGTGAATGGGGCTGGGGCCTGGTTATAGTGTGAATGGGGCTGGGGCCTGGTTATAGTGTGAATGGGGCTGGGGCCTGGTTATAGTGTGAATGGGGCTGGGGCCTGGTTATATTGTGAATGGGGCCTGGTTATAGTGTGAATGGGGCTGGGGCCTGGTTATAGTGTGAATGGGGCTTAGGCCTGGTTATAGTGTGAATGGGGCTGGGGCCTGGTTAAAGAGTCCAGTGGTACGGTGTGTGTATTGTGAATGGGGCTTAGGCCTGGTTATAGTGTGAATGGGGCTTGGGCCTGGTACGTTGTGTAGTGTGAATGGGGCTTGGGCCTGGTTATAGCGTTTGGTAATGGTCTGTATTGAAGTTTTTTAAAAACCCTATATAAAGGGTTAGGTAGTTTGAGCTATCTCGGTGACACCCCCTGCTTCATCCGACGACTGGGCAGTTGAAGTGGGGTGACACAGTCATTCCACTCCAGGGTCATAGTCGAAAAGTTTTGATTTGTTTTAACCCACGAGCCAAACATCATAGACACTGACTGATTCAAACTGAACCTTTATTTTTTTTGTAAACAATTATAAAAAATAAGAGGGGGTAGGACCAGAAAAGTTTTTCTTAACTTCTTCCCTTTTGAACATGAACCATGTTATTTGAGTTATGTATTTGTTGCTTAGGATCCTGAGGACCCCATTTGTTTGTTTTTAATTTATTTATTTCCTTTTTTACTGCTCAATTGTTTTATTTTAGTTTGTATTCTTTTTTTAACCATGTTCAATAAAGACTTAAAAAAAAAAAAAAAAAAAACACCCTCCTGTCCAGTGCCGGGGATCGAACAAGCAACCTCATTGTTACTGGTCGGGCACCTTTCCTCTAGGCTATCCTACCACCCCAACTGTCAGAGGCCTGGGTGTTAATCTCTGCAAATGTGTGTGTGTGTGTGTGTGTGTGTGTGTGTCTGTCTGTCTGTCTGTCTGTCTGTCTGTCTGTCTGGGAATTTTCTACAGCCCAATATCACAAATAGACATTTGCCTCAGTGGGCTTCACCATTCCATACAGTATGACAGTATAAAGAACACTTAATGACTAAATGTTGTTTTGAAAACACTTGAACAGACGATCAAACAAGGAGAGTGTTGGGACAATGGGACAGATAGTGAGGACCAACATGGGCTGACTGCAGTCTTACTTTAGTTTTGTTTCCACACATTGGTACAGTATGATTTGTTACGGTTCGGTACGGTTCGGTACGGTTCAGTACGGCTCAGTACGGTTCGGTACGGTTCGGTGCGGTTTGGTACGGTTCGGTACGGTTCAGTACGGTGTGAATGGGGCTTAGGCCTGGTTATAGTGTGACCCTAACCCTAACCCTTATAGTGTGAATGGGGCTGGGGCCTGGTTATAGTGTGAATGGGGCCTGGTTATAGTGTGAATGGGGCTGGGGCCTGGTTATAGTGTGAATGGGGCTTAGGCCTGGTACGGTGTGTAGTGTGAATGGGGCTTAGGCCTGGTACGGTGTATAGTGTGAATGGGGCTGGGGCCTGGTTATAGTGTGAATGGGGCTGGGGCCTGGTTATATTGTGAATGGGGCCTGGTTATAGTGTGAATGGGGCTGGGGCCTGGTTATAGTGTGAATGGGGCTTAGGCCTGGTTATAGTGTGAATGGGGCTGGGGCCTGGTTAAAGAGTCCAGTGGTACGGTGTGTGTAGTGTGAATGGGGCTTAGGCCTGGTTATAGTGTGAATGGGGCTTGGGCCTGGTACGTTGTGTAGTGTGAATGGGGCTTGGGCCTGGTTATAGTGTGAATGGGAATTTTCTATAAGAAAAAGAAAACCAATCGCCTATAATCGGCCGGCCGATAAAATATTTGGTCGGGCCGTAAAATATATATACATATATATATATATATATGTATATATATGTACAAATATATATATATTCATAATTCATATTTATGTATACATAGTTGAATCCACTCAGATCTTAAACTAAATGTCTAAATGAATATTATGAACTTATAGTGTGAATGGGGCTGGGGCCTGGTTATAGTGTGAATGGGGCCTGGTTATAGTGTGAATGGGGCTTAGGCCTGGTACGGTGTGTAGTGTGAATGGGGCTTAGGCCTGGTACGGTGTGTAGTGTGAATGGGGCTGGGGCCTGGTTATAGTGTGAATGGGGCTGGGGCCTGGTTATAGTGTGAATGGGGCTGGGGCCTGGTTATAGTGTGAATGGGGCTGGGGCCTGGTTATAGTGTGAATGGGGCTGGGGCCTGGTTATAGTGTGAATGGGGCTGGGGCCTGGTTATAGTGTGAATGGGGCTGGGGCCTGGTTATATTGTGAATGGGGCTTAGGCCTGGTTATAGTGTGAATGGGGCTGGGGTTAGGGTTAGAGGGTTAGGGTTAGGGTTAGGGTTAGGGTTAGGGTTAGGGTTAGGGTTAGAGGGTTAGGGTTAGGGTTAGGGTTAGGGTTAGGTTAAGGGTTAGGGTTAGGGTTAGGGTTAGGTTAAGGGTTAGGGTTAGGGTTAGGGTTAGGGTTAGGGTTAGGGTTGGTTAGGGTTAGGGTTAGGGTTAGCGGTTAGGGTTAGGGTTAGGGTTAGGGTTAGGGTTAGGTTAAGGGTTAGGGTTAGGGTTAGGGTTAGGGTTAGGGTTAGGTTAAGGGCTACTTACCACTTTTCAAAAGTTGTTTTTTTGGACCTAGCTCAGGCAAACAGAGGGGCATGGGAATTCCGAGACCACCCTCGGATAGGTCTGGCCCCAGCGGACCTGCTCACGAAATGTGGCGCCACTGGTGGCTTGTTTGGGTACTGCAATCTTGATTTGAAAACTTTGAAGTGCTGCCATTCAAAGAAACAGAGGGGCATGGGAATTCTGGATAGTGCCCGTGGTAGCCCTGGGCCCCCTCTACATGCCTGAGAAATTTGGCGCCCCTAGTGGCAACTTTTTTTAACATGGGACAACATTTCAAAGTGCTGCCATGGGAACAGGGAGAGGGGTGTGGGAATTTGAAGCATATGGGGTGGTGGGTATGGATGAGGGCTACGTCTGTGCAAAATATTGGCCCCCTGGCGGCTTGTTTTGGTATAGAAAATTGAATTTGAAAGTTTCAAAGTTGTGCCACTCGGCGAGGGAGATGGGCATAGGGACGGCCTTTGGTGTGGGAGGTGCCCCAGGCCCCCTAGACATGTGTGCGAAGTTTTGGAGTTCTAGCTCACTTCCTTCATATAGCTGCCATTGACCCCCTATGTAAAAAAGGTTGAACATTTTACCAAGTGCCGAGTCCAAAAAATAAAGTTCCCCCAGAAAGTGTCTAGGAGCACGTGTCAGGCCATTTTGAGTCGTTTGGTAATGGTCTGTATTGAAGTTTTTTAAAAACCCTATATAAAGGGTTAGGTAGTTTGAGCTATCTCGTTGACACCCCCTGCTTCATCCGACGACTGGGCAGTTGAAGTGGGGTGACACAGTCATTCCACTCCAGGGTCATAGTCGAAAAGTTTTGATTTGTTTTAACCCACGAGCCAAACATCATAGACACTGACTGATTCAAACTGAACCTTTATTTTTTTTGTAAACAATTATAAAAAATAAGAGGGGATAGGACCAGAAAAGTTTTTCTTAACTTCTTCCCTTTTGAACATGAACCATGTTATTTGAGTTATGTATTTGTTGCTTAGGATCCTGAGGACCCCATTTGTTTGTTTTTAATTTATTTATTTCCTTTTTTACTGCTCAATTGTTTTATTTTAGTTTGTATTATTTTTTTAACCATGTTCAATAAAGACTTAAAAAAAACAAAAAAAAAAAACACCCTCCTGTCCAGTGCCGGGGATCGAACAAGCAACCTCACTGTTACTGGTCGGGCACCTTTCCTCTAGGCTATCCTACCACCCCAACTGTCAGAGGCCTGGGTGTTAATCTCTGCAAATGTGTGTGTGTGTGTGTGTGTGTGTGTGTGTGTGTGTGTGTGTCTGTCTGTCTGTCTGTCTGTCTGTCTGTCTGTCTGGGAATTTTCTACAGCCCAATATCACAAATAGACATTTGCCTCAGTGGGCTTCACCATTCCATACAGTATGACAGTATAAAGAACACTTAATGACTAAATGTTGTTTTGAAAACACTTGAACAGACGATCAAACAAGGAGAGTGTTGGGACAATGGGACAGATAGTGAGGACCAACATGGGCTGACTGCAGTCTTACTTTAGTTTTGTTTCCACACATTGGTACAGTATGATTTGTTACGGTTCGGTACGGTTCGGTACGGTTCAGTACGGCTCAGTACGGTTCGGTACGGTTCGGTGCGGTTTGGTACGGTTCGGTACGGTTCAGTACGGTGTGAATGGGGCTTAGGCCTGGTTATAGTGTGACCCTAACCCTAACCCTTATAGTGTGAATGGGGCCTGGTTATAGTGTGAATGGGGCTGGGGCCTGGTTATAGTGTGAATGGGGCTGTGGCCTGGTTATAGTGTGAATGGGGCTTAGGCCTGGTACGGTGTGTAGTGTGAATGGGGCTGGGGCCTGGTTATAGTGTGAATGGGGCTGGGGCCTGGTTATAGTGTGAATGGGGCTGGGGCCTGGTTATATTGTGAATGGGGCCTGGTTATAGTGTGAATGGGGCTGGGGCCTGGTTATAGTGTGAATGGGGCTTAGGCCTGGTTATAGTGTGAATGGGGCTGGGGCCTGGTTAAAGAGTCCAGTGGTACGGTGTGTGTAGTGTGAATGGGGCTTAGGCCTGGTTATAGTGTGAATGGGGCTTGGGCCTGGTACGTTGTGTAGTGTGAATGGGGCTTGGGCCTGGTTATAGTGTGAATGGGAATTTTCTATAAGAAAAAGAAAACCAATCGCCTATAATCGGCCGGCCGGTAAAATATATATACATATATATATATATATATGTATATATATGTACAAATATATATATATTCATAATTCATATTTATGTATACATAGTTGAATCCACTCAGATCTTAAACTAAATATCTAAATGAATATTATGAACTTATAGTGTGAATGGGGCTGGGGCCTGGTTATAGTGTGAATGGGGCCTGGTTATAGTGTGAATGGGGCTTAGGCCTGGTACGGTGTGTAGTGTGAATGGGGCTGGGGCCTGGTTATAGTGTGAATGGGGCTGGGGCCTGGTTATAGCAAGAATGGGGCTGGGGCCTGGTTATAGTGTGAATGGGGCTGGGGCCTGGTTATATTGTGAATGGGGCTTAGGCCTGGTTATAGTGTGAATGGGGCTGGGGTTAGGGTTAGAGGGTTAGGGTTAGGGTTAGGGGTTAGGGTTAGGGTTAGGGTTAGGGTTAGGGTTAGGGTTAGGGTTAGAGGGTTAGGGTTAGGGTTAGGGTTAGGGTTAGGGTTAGGTTAAGGGTTAGGGTTAGGGTTAGGGTTAGGGTTAGGTTAAGGGCTACTTACCACTTTTCAAAAGTTGTTTTTTTGGACCTAGCTCAGGCAAACAGAGGGGCATGGGAATTCCGAGACCACCCTCGGATAGGTCTGGCCCCAGCGGACCTGCTCACGAAATGTGGCGCCACTGGTGGCTTGTTTGGGTACTGCAATCTTGATTTGAAAACTTTGAAGTGCTGCCATTCAAAGAAACAGAGGGGCATGGGAATTCTGGATAGTGCCCGTGGTAGCCCTGAGCCCCCTCTACATGCCTGAGAAATTTGGCGCCCCTAGTGGCAACTTTTTTTAACATGGGACAACATTTCAAAGTGCTGCCATGGGAACAGGGAGAGGGGTGTGGGAATTTGAAGCATATGGGGTGGTGGGTATGGATGAGGGCTACGTCTGTGCAAAATATTGGCCCCCTGGCGGCTTGTTTTGGTATAGAAAATTGAATTTGAAAATTTCAAAGTTGTGCCACTCGGCGAGGGAGATGGGCATAGGGACGGTCTTTGGTGTGGGAGGTGCCCCAGGCCCCCTAGACATGTGTGCGAAGTTTTGGAGTTCTAGCTCACTTCCTTCATATAGCTGCCATTGACCCCCTATGTAAAAAAGGTTGAACATTTTACCAAGTGCCGAGTCCAAAAAATAAAGTTCCCCCAGAAAGTGTCTAGGAGCACGTTTCAGGCCATTTTGAGTCGTTTGGTAATGGTCTGTATTGAAGTTTTTTAAAAACCCTATATAAAGGGTTAGGTAGTTTGAGCTATCTCGGTGACACCCCCTGCTTCATCCGACGACTGGGCAGTTGAAGTCATTCCACTCCAGGATCATAGTCGAAAAGTTTTGATTTGTTTTAACCCACGAGCCAAACATCATAGACACTGACTGATTCAAACTGAACCTTTATTTTTTTTGTAAACAATTATAAAAAATAAGAGGGGGTAGGACCAGAAAAGTTTTTCTTAACTTCTTCCCTTTTGAACATGAACCATGTTATTTGAGTTATGTATTTGTTGCTTAGGATCCTGAGGACCCCATTTGTTTGTTTTTAATTTATTTATTTCCTTTTTTACTGCTCAATTGTTTTATTTTAGTTTGTATTATTTTTTTAACCATGTTCAATAAAGACTTAAAAAAAAAACAAAAAAAAACACCCTCCTGTCCAGTGCCGGGGATCGAACAAGCAACCTCATTGTTACTGGTCGGGCACCTTTCCTCTAGGCTATCCTACCACCCCAACTGTCAGAGGCCTGGGTGTTAATCTCTGCAAATGTGTGTGTGTGTGTGTGTGTGTGTGTGTGTGTGTGTGTGTCTGTCTGTCTGTCTGTCTGTCTGTCTGGGAATTTTCTACAGCCCAATATCACAAATAGACATTTGCCTCAGTGGGCTTCACCATTCCATACAGTATGACAGTATAAAGAACACTTAATGACTAAATGTTGTTTTGAAAACACTTGAACAGACGATCAAACAAGGAGAGTGTTGGGACAATGGGACAGATAGTGAGGACCAACATGGGCTGACTGCAGTCTTACTTTAGTTTTGTTTCCACACATTGGTACAGTATAATTTGTTACGGTTCGGTACGGTTCGGTACGGTTCAGTACGGCTCAGTACGGTTCGGTTCGGTACGGTTTGGTACGGTTCGGTACGGTTCAGTACGGTGTGAATGGGGCTTATGCCTGGTTATAGTGTGACCCTAACCCTAACCCTTATAGTGTGAATGGGGCTTAGGCCTGGTACGGTGTATAGTGTGAATGGGGCTGGGGCCTGGTTATAGTGTGAATGGGGCTGGGGCCTGGTTATAGTGTGAATGGGGCTGGGGCCTGGTTATATTGTGAATGGGGCCTGGTTATAGTGTGAATGGGGCTGGGGCCTGGTTATAGTGTGAATGGGGCTTAGGCCTGGTTATAGTGTGAATGGGGCTGGGGCCTGGTTAAAGAGTCCAGTGGTACGGTGTGTGTAGTGTGAATGGGGCTTAGGCCTGGTTATAGTGTGAATGGGGCTTGGGCCTGGTACGTTGTGTAGTGTGAATGGGGCTTGGGCCTGGTTATAGTGTGAATGGGAATTTTCTATAAGAAAAAGAAAACCAATCGCCTATAATCGGCCGGCCGATAAAATATTTGGTCGGGCCGTAAAATATATATACATATATATATATATCTACAAATATATATATATTCATAATTCATATTTATGTATACATAGTTGAATCCACTCAGATCTTAAACTAAATGTCTAAATGAATATTATGAACTTATAGTGTGAATGGGGCTGGGGCTTGGTTATAGTGTGAATGGGGCCTGGTTGTAGTGTGAATGGGGCTTAGGCCTGGTACGGTGTTTAGTGTGAATGGGGCTGGGGCCTGGTTATAGTGTGAATGGGGCTGGGGCCTGGTTATAGCAAGAATGGGGCTGGGGCCTGGTTATAGTGTGAATGGGGCTGGGGCCTGGTTATATTGTGAATGGGGCTTAGGCCTGGTTATAGTGTGAATGGGGCTGGGGTTAGGGTTAGGGTTAGGGTTAGGGGTTAGGGTTAGGGTTAGAGGGTTAGGGTTAGGGTTAGGGTTAGGGTTAGGGTTAGGTTAAGGGTTAGGGTTAGGGTTAGGGTTAGGGTTAGGGTTAGGTTAAGGGCTACTTACCACTTTTCAAAAGTTGTTTTTTTGGACCTAGCTCAGGCAAACAGAGGGGCATGGGAATTCCGAGACCACCCTCGGATAGGTCTGGCCCCAGCGGACCTGCTCACGAAATGTGGCGCCACTGGTGGCTTGTTTGGGTACTGCAATCTTGATTTGAAAACTTTGAAGTGCTGCCATTCAAAGAAACAGAGGGGCATGGGAATTCTGGATAGTTCCCGTGGTAGCCCTGGGCCCCCTCTACATGCCTGAGAAATTTGGCGCCCCTAGTGGCAACTTTGTTTAACATGGGACAACATTTCAAAGTGCTGCCATGGGAACAGGGAGAGGGGTGTGGGAATTTGAAGCATATGGGGTGGTGGGTATGGATGAGGGCTACGTCTGTGCAAAATATTGGCCCCCTGGCGGCTTGTTTTGGTATAGAAAATTGAATTTGAAAGTTTCAAAGTTGTGCCACTCGGCGAGGGAGATGGGCATAGGGACGGCCTTTGGTGTGGGAGGTGCCCCAGGCCCCCTAGACATGTGTGCGAAGTTTTGGAGTTCTAGCTCACTTCCTTCATATAGCTGCCATTGACCCCCTATGTAAAAAAGGTTGAACATTTTACCAAGTGCCGAGTCCAAAAAATAAAGTTCCCCCAGAAAGTGTCTAGGAGCACGTTTCAGGCCATTTTGAGTCGTTTGGTAATGGTCTGTATTGAAGTTTTTTAAAAACCCTATATAAAGGGTTAGGTAGTTTGAGCTATCTCGGTGACACCCCCTGCTTCATCCGACGACTGGGCAGTTGAAGTGGGGTGACACAGTCATTCCACTCCAGGGTCATAGTCGAAAAGTTTTGATTTGTTTTAACCCACGAGCCAAACATCATAGACACTGACTGATTCAAACTGAACCTTTATTTTTTTTGTAAACAATTATAAAAAATAAGAGGGGGTAGGACCAGAAAAGTTTTTCTTAACTTCTTCCCTTTTGAACATGAACCATGTTATTTGAGTTATGTATTTGTTGCTTAGGATCCTGAGGACCCCATTTGTTTGTTTTTAATTTATTTATTTCCTTTTTTACTGCTCAATTGTTTTATTTTAGTTTGTATTATTTTTTTAACCATGTTCAATAAAGACTTAAAAAAAAAAAAAAAAAAAACACCCTCCTGTCCAGTGCCGGGGATCGAACAAGCAACCTCATTGTTACTGGTCGGGCACCTTTCCTCTAGGCTATCCTACCACCCCAACTGTCAGAGGCCTGGGTGTTAATCTCTGCAAATGTGTGTGTGTGTGTGTGTGTGTGTGTGTGTGTGTGTGTGTGTGTGTGTCTGTCTGTCTGTCTGTCTGTCTTGGAATTTTCTACAGCCCAATATCACAAATAGACATTTGCCTCAGTGGGCTTCACCATTCCATACAGTATGACAGTATAAAGAACACTTAATGACTAAATGTTGTTTTGAAAACACTTGAACAGACGATCAAACAAGGAGAGTGTTGGGACAATGGGACAGATAGTGAGGACCAACATGGGCTGACTGCAGTCTTACTTTAGTTTTGTTTCCACACATTGGTACAGTATAATTTGTTACGGTTCGGTACGGTTCGGTACGGTTCAGTACGGCTCAGTACGGTTCGGTTCGGTACGGTTTGGTACGGTTCGGTACGGTGTGAATGGGGCTTAGGCCTGGTTATAGTGTGACCCTAACCCTAACCCTTATAGTGTGAATGGGGCTTAGGCCTGGTACGGTGTATAGTGTGAATGGGGCTGGGGCCTGGTTATAGTGTGAATGGGGCTGGGGCCTGGTTATATTGTGAATGGGGCCTGGTTATAGTGTGAATGGGGCTGGGGCCTGGTTATAGTGTGAATGGGGCTTAGGCCTGGTTATAGTGTGAATGGGGCTGGGGCCTGGTTAAAGAGTCCAGTGGTACGGTGTGTGTAGTGTGAATGGGGCTTAGGCCTGGTTATAGTGTGAATGGGGCTTGGGCCTGGTACGTTGTGTAGTGTGAATGGGGCTTGGGCCTGGTTATAGTGTGAATGGGAATTTTCTATAAGAAAAAGAAAACCAATCGCCTATAATCGGCCGGCCGATAAAATATTTGGTCGGGCCGTAAAATATATATACATATATATATATATGTACAAATATATATATATTCATAATTCATATTTATGTATACATAGTTGAATCCACTCAGATCTTAAACTAAATGTCTAAATGAATATTATGAACTTATAGTGTGAATGGGGCTGGGGCTTGGTTATAGTGTGAATGGGGCCTGGTTATAGTGTGAATGGGGCTTAGGCCTGGTACGGTGTTTAGTGTGAATGGGGCTGGGGCCTGGTTATAGCAAGAATGGGGCTGGGGCCTGGTTATAGTGTGAATGGGGCTGGGGCCTGGTTATAGTGTGAATGGGGCTGGGGCCTGGTTATATTGTGAATGGGGCTTAGGCCTGGTTATAGTGTGAATGGGGCTGGGGTTAGGGTTAGGGTTAGGGTTAGGGGTTAGGGTTAGGGTTAGAGGGTTAGGGTTAGGGTTAGGGTTAGGGTTAGGGTTAGGGTGGGGTTAGGGTTTGGGTTAAGAGGTTCCTTTGTTGGAATATTGTTGCACAGGCCTATTGATCTAAAAACGGGAGTGGTGTTGGTGGTGCGGTTGAAAAGCTCTGCCCCTTCACCCGGGAGACCAGGGTTCGATTCCCAGGCAGGGTGTCTCTGCAGTGGACAGAAGAAGAGGGTGCTGCTGACCAGGGTTAAATAAAAAGTTAAAACAACTTCAACAATGATTTAGAATTGCTAAGAATAGTTAGAAAATTAAAATAATTTCAAGATTAAAATAATTAAAAAGTTAAAATAATTAAAAAATACTAAGAAGGCAAGAAAAACTTAGCATGTGCGGGGCGGGGGCTGTGGTCAGCAGCGTGGATGCTCCAGGGTGGGAAGAAAAGGGTGCTGCTGACCAGGATCAAATAAAACGTTAAAACAACTTGAATAAAGATTTGGAAATGGTATATATAAAAAAATCAGAACAGCTAAAATAGTGAGAATTAAAAAGAATTATTAGCATAATTTGAATTAAAAAAAAAAAAAAAAAAAAAAAAAAAAAAAAAACAATCATGTTGGGAGCGGGGCGGGGGCTGTGGTCAGCAGCATGGATGCTCCAGGATGGGAAGAAGTGGGGGAATGGATTATTGTTGAAGAGGATGGTTATTTGTCATTGAGGCCTTTTGGTATGGTGGTGTCCAGTTTGTGTATCCATATTTTTTCCGCCCTCTTCCTCTGTCCGGTGGTCCAACGGTTGTTAGATTCTGTTCCGGATATGATGAGGTTGGTAACGGGGTGTTGTTGGAAATGAGTGACCAATGGGGTGGTGAGCTTACCTTCCCTAATATTGTAAAGGTGTTGTTTGAGCCGGGTGAGGATGGTGTGTTTGGTTTCCCCGATGTAATGTTTATTGCAGATGGTACAGGAGATGATATAAATTACGTTGCTGGTGTTGAGGGTGAAAGAACCAAGGGTGGGGTATTGTTGCTGACTGTGTGGGTTGATAATGAATTTTCTATTTTTGTACAGGGTGCTGTGCTGTGTGGTGTCGGGGGGTCTATGGTCACTATATTTGGAGCGGATGAGGATGTTCTGGAGGCTGGGGTTCTTTCTATAGGCTGAGATGGTGTTATGGTTAGTGAAAGCCGGGTGTTGTGCGAGTGTTTGATTATAATTTTGTTTGACTGTGTGGTGTAGACGGGTTATTCTGTGGGAGAAGGTGGAGACAAAGGGGAGGATGCGTGTGGGCTCTGAAGGGGTGGAGACAACTGGTTGTGGTGGTGAGTGTGAAGTGGGGTCGGAGCGGTCCCCAACCAAAGAGGGGGGGAGGTTAGGATTAGGGGTAGGTTGGGGGGCAGGATACAAACCCGGTTTAGGGTCTGGGGCAGGAAGGTTAGGGTCAGGGGTGGGGTGGGGGGGAGGATACAGACCCGGTTTAGGGGAGGGGGAGGGGAGGTTAGGGTTAGGGTGAGGGGTGGGGTGGGGGGCAGGATGCAGACCCGGATTAGGGTAGGGGGAGGGGAAGTTGGGCTTAGGGTGGGGGGTGGGGTGGGGGGCAGGATACAGACCCGGTTTAGGGTAGGGGGGGATGAGGTTGGGGTTAAGGTCCAGGGGTTTGGGTGGGGATCGCTCCGAGTTGGTGACCTGAGGCTGAGTGGGGTGTGTGGGGGAGCGAGTGGGAGCGAGGGCGGCCAAGGTGGTGTTTTTTATTGTCCGGAGAAAGCGTTTGCTGTAGCGTCTGGTGCGGAGGGAATTGAAAAGAATTTGGATGGAGTGGTCCAGGTCTGATTGTAGAGATGAAATGCGGTGAAAACGGATGATTTGAGATTTTATGATGCCTTTAAATGTGTGCTTTGGATGATAACTGTTTTTGTGGAGGAGTGCATGTGTGTCTGTTGGTTTAAAAAAGGTTTTAGTTAGCAGATGGGTGTGGGTGGTGTCTGACGGTTGGAAGAATACTGTGGTGTCGAGGAAATTTACTTGTACCGGATCTATGATGTATTTTACTGTGATTGAGGGATGGTGGTGGTTGAGGGTGTTGATGAATGGTTGAAAGAGGGAGATGTGGTGAGTCCAGATTCCAAAAATGTCATCCAAGTAGCGGAGGTAAAGAAGGGGTTTATGGGTGCACTTGGCCAGTGCCTCTCGCTCCCACTCGCTCATGTATATGTTTGCGTAGGATGGGGCGAAGCGTTGGCCCATGGCTGTTCCGTGGATTTGAAGGTAGTGTATGTTGTTAAAAAGGAAGTCGTTATTGTTGAGGCAGGTGGTTATTAATTGAATGAGTTCCGGGTCCGGTCTTTTGTGGTCTGGATACTTTTGGAAGATGGCGCTTATGGCTTGGAGTCCGGTGGGGGTGTCTATGTTGGTGTACAGGCTATCGATGTCTATGGTGAATAAGTATGATGTGGTGGGAACAGCCATGGGTCGGATGATGTTGATGAAATGGTAGGTGTCCTTGATGTAGCTGGGATGTTTGGTGGAGAGGGGCCCGAGGAAGTGTTCGATGTAGTTGGAGATGTGATAAGATGAGCTGTTGCAGTCTGACACAATGGGTCTGCCGGGAGGAACTTCATAGGGAATGGTCCAGGTGTGTGGGTCCTTATGGATTTTGGGGAGGAGGTAGAAGTGTCTATCACGGGGGTTGTCCGGTCCATAAAGGAAGTCTTTTTGTTTTGAGGTGATGATTTTTTTATTGTAGAGTGAGAGGATGATGGTCCGGAGTGTTGTCTGGGTTGTGGTTTGGATGCTATTGGGGATGGGTCGGTAGTGTAGGGTATTGGATAGTTGTCGGTTTGCTTCGATGAGATATGAGTGTCTGTCCATGATGATGATTTTTGAGCCTTTGTCTGCCGGTTTTATTATAATGTTTGGGTTGTTGGTGAGTTGTGATAGGGCCCTGCGCTCGGCCTCCGGCAGATTGTCAGGGACATCTGGCGGAGGCCGGTATGTGCGCAGGGCCCGTAGGTTTTGTTTAATTAAGTCTGTGGTGGTGGTGTCTAGAGTGGCTGTGAGTGGTTCCCAATTGGAGCTGTAGGTGAATAGTGATTTTGTATGTGTGGTGGGTCTGGAGTGAAAGTGGTTGGTGATTTTGAGTCTTCTGTGGTAGTGATGCAGGTCCCTATGAAGTTCCTCCCAGTCAAAGGTGGATGGACGGGGGATGTATGAAAGGCCCCTCTCCAGGAGGGCGGATTGGGCTGGGGATGGGGTGAAAAGTTTGGAGAGGTTGAGAATGTTGGATGTGGAACTCAGCCCCAGGTCAGCGTTGGGGTCGGTGTGGGTTGGGGGTTGTGTGGTGGTAGCCGGGTTGGGTTTGGGCGGAGTTATAAATTTAGGAGTGAGCACCAGTTGTTGAGAATGGATTTGGCTGTGACGGGTTCCCAGTGTATGTTGTCCGGTTCCGTGGTGAAAGTGTCATGAGGTATTTCTGTGAGAATTGGAATGTGTGTGGCTGCTGTGTTGTTTATTATTTTAAGGTTGTATTGTTGTTTGGGGGTGAGGTTGGGGGAGAAATTCATAATGGGGAAGTAAATGTCGGCATTGGGGAAGGCAAGCTCAGCCTGTTTGTAAAGGGCCTTCAGTTGTTTGCAGGACGTCTGCCTGGGGTCCTGGTCTCGGTTGTTGATGCCGACGGAGAGGACGACCACCTTTGTTGTGGGGTTTGGAGTGGATTTTTTAAGGAGTTCGGTGAAGTGATAGAAATTTGCGCCGGGGTAACTGTCCAGTTGTATGTCTGGGTTGGTGTGTGGGGGGATTCTACTAATATTACTGTCGCCTAGCACCAGGACTGGTCTTCTGCCTTTAACAGACCAGTCCTGGAGCTTACGGTTGGGGCGTGAAATGTGGCGGGTGGGTTTAAAATGGCCAGGTAGGGCTTGGGTGAACATGTGTTGGCGATGTGGGGGTGAGGGGGTAGGGGGGAGTCCTGGGGTTGCAGGGGAGCTGGTTCCCGGAGCGGCAGGGCGCGGCGACGCGATCCCAGAGGGGCCCGGCGAGGAGGCGTCAGAGGGGGCTTGAGTGGTGGCAAGTTTAGCCTTTGGAGTCCCAGTCATCATGGTTGTTGGTTGCCCTCCACGCCGGTCCTCCGGGGTGCGCCGCTCTGCCGCGCCACTCCGGTCGCCAGCGCCACCTGCAGGTGTGGGAGAAAGGGAGGAAATAGAGTCATTGCAGTGAACAGAGATGTTGGAATTGCTGAGGGTAGTGAGTGAGATGGAGTGGAGGTCTAGGGAAGTGGTGTCTCTTTCAGAGGGGGTGTGGACTTGGGCCATGGCTTTGATGGTTTTGATGGTTCCCTGGGTCGGTTTGGGTTTGGTGCCGGGGAGTGAGGTGGTTGTAGTTACTTGGGGCTGGGCTGAAGGTGGTGGTAGTGGGCTGATGACGGGGGATAATTGGGGGTTGGGGTGGGTGGTCACCTGGGTGGCTGGTTTGAGCCCCCAGGTGACTCGTTTCACCCTCTGTTCTAAGGGGGAGGAGAGGGTGGGGTTAGATGGGTTGGGGGCCGGTTTGGGTTGCTTGGAGTGGGGAGGGGTGAGGATGGAGATGGGGCTTCTTTGAGTCATCCTTGGTTGAGGAGGCTTCTGGGTGAAGGGTGTTTTTTGAAATAATTGGCTAAAGGTTTTGCGTTGTGGGGTGCTGGCTAGGAGGGGAGGGGGTGAGAGGGAGCCGTTTGTGGTTGGCGGTGGTCTGGCTGCTGACTGGGGCCTGTAAGTGGGGTGTGTGGATGATTGTGTGGTTGCTGGGGCTCGGGGGGGCTGTTTAAATGGTGTGGCAAGGGTAGGGGTAGGAAGTAGGGGGGGCCGGGTCTTCTGATAGATGTTATTATGTTCCAGTCGGGCGGTGCGCCGACCCAGGGAAAGGGAACCTCGGTTGGGGGCCAGTGATGGTAGGTGTGGGAAGTCCTCTCCGTCTGGCACCTCCGGGATGGGAGGGAGAGAGCTGTCCAACCTGGGGTATGTGGGCAGAGGTGGAGAACTGGTGTGGGGGTTAGTGGTGTGTGTGTTGAGGAGGTGTTGTGTTGTGTGGAGTGTGGTATCCCGGAGTCGCTGTCCGTATCTTTTGCGTGCCCAGCCTACTGCGATATTAAATGCTTGATGGTTGAATGTAGTGTTGGTGAGTGAGGTGATTGTGTTGCTGTAATGTGTCTGTAAAATGTTCATGTTTGTATGCATCCATTGTGTTGTGTTTGCCTGTACCAGTTTTCTTGTTTCTATTGTGGGTGTGGATGGTTTGATGAAGTCTGTAAGTTTCTGAACCTGTCTATACATGCCGGGTGGAAATGTTTGTGTAGTGATTGCATGGTCAACTGTCTGTTTGTGATGTATTGCTTGAATGAGTTTAAAATACTGTTTACTGGTGTTCCTGGTCTCTGTGTCTGGTGGGTGGTGGAGTGTCTGTGTGTATTGTGTGTCTGCAATTATGTTTGTTCGTGTGGTGTAACTGCCATGTTTTTGTGTAGTGTGTGTGTTAATAGACATCAGTGGTGGTGGTGTAATGCTTGTGTGTGTGAGCTGTGAACACTCAGGCCTGCCACTCAAGGGCACGGCCTTAGACTCATTAAAAAACATTTAAAACGTCACAATGGTGTGGGAGCTCTTACCTGGTGTTGATGGTGGCGGGGTCCAATAGTCCAGTTTGGAAGTTGTGGTTTTGGTGGAATGTCCTTTGTTTTAATCCGTTGATGACAGGTAGTCCTGTTTGGAGCTCAGAAAAAAAGTTTTTGGTGTGGAAAAATACAACAACAAGCGAGGACTGGTTGGCTCCGCAGGTTGGTAAAAATAACCTGGGCAGAGCCCCCCCAAAAGGACGTTTTAAAATGCTAGCTTTAGTAATTTAAAAAATGTTTAAAACCATGTATATAAAAAATGGTAGAAAACAATAGGGTAAAATAACAAATCAGTACAAGAGAGTTAAATAGGTCCCGTACCTTTGAGTGGAGTTGTGCGCCCTAACGTTTCGCATTGAATGCTTCATCAGAGGGCAATAGAGAGTGTTCACAGCTCGGTCGGCCTTATGAGTGTTGCAGGAGGGGGGGTGAGCCCCTCCCGCAAGATCCATTTTGGCCTATCAGTATGTGTGAGAAATGTTTGTTGTGGCCTGATTGGCTGTGGGAATCAATTAGTGTTTAAGTTTGGGAGGGAAATGTGCCGGTTGGGTAATCTGTGGGGCGTCGGCTGGGGAAGAGTGGGAGGTACCTTGAGGGGTGTGGCCAGTTCGAGTCAGGTGGGTTGATGGTATGAGTTGGTGTTTAGCTCAACCTGGAGGAAACTGCTCTCTCACCTGGGGGAAGTGGGTTCGATTCCCCCTCGGTGTCGAGGGAAATATTTTTTTTCCTTTTGAGAATGATGTATGGGGTGTTCAGTATGTTGAAAGAGTTCTTGTTGTGAATGTATGATGTGTGGAGTCCAGTAAATGTCTGATAGATCAATGGCACGGGCTGGGTTAGGGTGGGGTTAGGGTTTGGGTTAAGAGGTTCCTTTGTTGGAATATTGTTGCACAGGCCTATTGATCTAAAAACGGGAGTGGTGTTGGTGGTGCGGTTGAAAAGCTCTGCCCCTTCACCCGGGAGACCAGGGTTCGATTCCCAGGCAGGGTGTCTCTGCAGTGGACAGAAGAAGAGGGTGCTGCTGACCAGGGTTAAATAAAAAGTTAAAACAACTTCAACAATGATTTAGAATTGCTAAGAATAGTTAGAAAATTAAAATAATTTCAAGATTAAAATAATTAAAAAGTTAAAATAATTAAAAAATACTAAGAAGGCAAGAAAAACTTAGCATGTGCGGGGCGGGGGCTGTGGTCAGCAGCGTGGATGCTCCAGGGTGGGAAGAAAAGGGTGCTGCTGACCAGGATCAAATAAAACGTTAAAACAACTTGAATAAAGATTTGGAAATGGTATATATAAAAAAATCAGAACAGCTAAAATAGTGAGAATTAAAAAGAATTATTAGCATAATTTGAATTAAAAAAAAAAAAAAAAAAAAAAAAAAAAAAAAAACAATCATGTTGGGAGCGGGGCGGGGGCTGTGGTCAGCAGCATGGATGCTCCAGGATGGGAAGAAGTGGGGGAATGGATTATTGTTGAAGAGGATGGTTATTTGTCATTGAGGCCTTTTGGTATGGTGGTGTCCAGTTTGTGTATCCATATTTTTTCCGCCCTCTTCCTCTGTCCGGTGGTCCAACGGTTGTTAGATTCTGTTCCGGATATGATGAGGTTGGTAACGGGGTGTTGTTGGAAATGAGTGACCAATGGGGTGGTGAGCTTACCTTCCCTAATATTGTAAAGGTGTTGTTTGAGCCGGGTGAGGATGGTGTGTTTGGTTTCCCCGATGTAATGTTTATTGCAGATGGTACAGGAGATGATATAAATTACGTTGCTGGTGTTGAGGGTGAAAGAACCAAGGGTGGGGTATTGTTGCTGACTGTGTGGGTTGATAATGAATTTTCTATTTTTGTACAGGGTGCTGTGCTGTGTGGTGTCGGGGGGTCTATGGTCACTATATTTGGAGCGGATGAGGATGTTCTGGAGGCTGGGGTTCTTTCTATAGGCTGAGATGGTGTTATGGTTAGTGAAAGCCGGGTGTTGTGCGAGTGTTTGATTATAATTTTGTTTGACTGTGTGGTGTAGACGGGTTATTCTGTGGGAGAAGGTGGAGACAAAGGGGAGGATGCGTGTGGGCTCTGAAGGGGTGGAGACAACTGGTTGTGGTGGTGAGTGTGAAGTGGGGTCGGAGCGGTCCCCAACCAAAGAGGGGGGGAGGTTAGGATTAGGGGTAGGTTGGGGGGCAGGATACAAACCCGGTTTAGGGTCTGGGGCAGGAAGGTTAGGGTCAGGGGTGGGGTGGGGGGGAGGATACAGACCCGGTTTAGGGGAGGGGGAGGGGAGGTTAGGGTTAGGGTGAGGGGTGGGGTGGGGGGCAGGATGCAGACCCGGATTAGGGTAGGGGGAGGGGAAGTTGGGCTTAGGGTGGGGGGTGGGGTGGGGGGCAGGATACAGACCCGGTTTAGGGTAGGGGGGGATGAGGTTGGGGTTAAGGTCCAGGGGTTTGGGTGGGGATCGCTCCGAGTTGGTGACCTGAGGCTGAGTGGGGTGTGTGGGGGAGCGAGTGGGAGCGAGGGCGGCCAAGGTGGTGTTTTTTATTGTCCGGAGAAAGCGTTTGCTGTAGCGTCTGGTGCGGAGGGAATTGAAAAGAATTTGGATGGAGTGGTCCAGGTCTGATTGTAGAGATGAAATGCGGTGAAAACGGATGATTTGAGATTTTATGATGCCTTTAAATGTGTGCTTTGGATGATAACTGTTTTTGTGGAGGAGTGCATGTGTGTCTGTTGGTTTAAAAAAGGTTTTAGTTAGCAGATGGGTGTGGGTGGTGTCTGACGGTTGGAAGAATACTGTGGTGTCGAGGAAATTTACTTGTACCGGATCTATGATGTATTTTACTGTGATTGAGGGATGGTGGTGGTTGAGGGTGTTGATGAATGGTTGAAAGAGGGAGATGTGGTGAGTCCAGATTCCAAAAATGTCATCCAAGTAGCGGAGGTAAAGAAGGGGTTTATGGGTGCACTTGGCCAGTGCCTCTCGCTCCCACTCGCTCATGTATATGTTTGCGTAGGATGGGGCGAAGCGTTGGCCCATGGCTGTTCCGTGGATTTGAAGGTAGTGTATGTTGTTAAAAAGGAAGTCGTTATTGTTGAGGCAGGTGGTTATTAATTGAATGAGTTCCGGGTCCGGTCTTTTGTGGTCTGGATACTTTTGGAAGATGGCGCTTATGGCTTGGAGTCCGGTGGGGGTGTCTATGTTGGTGTACAGGCTATCGATGTCTATGGTGAATAAGTATGATGTGGTGGGAACAGCCATGGGTCGGATGATGTTGATGAAATGGTAGGTGTCCTTGATGTAGCTGGGATGTTTGGTGGAGAGGGGCCCGAGGAAGTGTTCGATGTAGTTGGAGATGTGATAAGATGAGCTGTTGCAGTCTGACACAATGGGTCTGCCGGGAGGAACTTCATAGGGAATGGTCCAGGTGTGTGGGTCCTTATGGATTTTGGGGAGGAGGTAGAAGTGTCTATCACGGGGGTTGTCCGGTCCATAAAGGAAGTCTTTTTGTTTTGAGGTGATGATTTTTTTATTGTAGAGTGAGAGGATGATGGTCCGGAGTGTTGTCTGGGTTGTGGTTTGGATGCTATTGGGGATGGGTCGGTAGTGTAGGGTATTGGATAGTTGTCGGTTTGCTTCGATGAGATATGAGTGTCTGTCCATGATGATGATTTTTGAGCCTTTGTCTGCCGGTTTTATTATAATGTTTGGGTTGTTGGTGAGTTGTGATAGGGCCCTGCGCTCGGCCTCCGGCAGATTGTCAGGGACATCTGGCGGAGGCCGGTATGTGCGCAGGGCCCGTAGGTTTTGTTTAATTAAGTCTGTGGTGGTGGTGTCTAGAGTGGCTGTGAGTGGTTCCCAATTGGAGCTGTAGGTGAATAGTGATTTTGTATGTGTGGTGGGTCTGGAGTGAAAGTGGTTGGTGATTTTGAGTCTTCTGTGGTAGTGATGCAGGTCCCTATGAAGTTCCTCCCAGTCAAAGGTGGATGGACGGGGGATGTATGAAAGGCCCCTCTCCAGGAGGGCGGATTGGGCTGGGGATGGGGTGAAAAGTTTGGAGAGGTTGAGAATGTTGGATGTGGAACTCAGCCCCAGGTCAGCGTTGGGGTCGGTGTGGGTTGGGGGTTAGGGTTAGGGTTAGGGTTAGGGTTAGGGTTAGGGTTAGGGTTAGAGGGTTAGGGTTAGGGTTAGGGTTAGGGTTAGGGTTAGAGGGTTAGGGTTAGGGTTAGGGTTAGGGTTAGGGTTGGTTAGGGTTAGGGTTAGGGTTAGGGTTAGGGGTTAGGGTTAGGGTTAGGGTTAGGTTAAGGGTTAGGGTTAGGGTTAGGGTTAGGGTTAGGGTTAGGTTAAGGGCTACTTACCACTTTTCAAAAGTTGTTTTTTTGGACCTAGCTCAGGCAAACAGAGGGGCATGGGAATTCCGAGACCACCCTCGGATAGGTCTGGCCCCAGCGGACCTGCTCACGAAATGTGGCGCCACTGGTGGCTTGTTTGGGTACTGCAATCTTGATTTGAAAACTTTGAAGTGCTGCCATTCAAAGAAACAGAGGGGCATGGGAATTCTGGATAGTTCCCGTGGTAGCCCTGGGCCCCCTCTACATGCCTGAGAAATTTGGCGCCCCTAGTGGCAACTTTTTTTAACATGGGACAACATTTCAAAGTGCTGCCATGGGAACAGGGAGAGGGGTGTGGGAATTTGAAGCATATGGGGTGGTGGGTATGGATGAGGGCTACGTCTGTGCAAAATATTGGCCCCCTGGCGGCTTGTTTTGGTATAGAAAATTGAATTTGAAAGTTTCAAAGTTGTGCCACTCGGCGAGGGAGATGGGCATAGGGACGGCCTTTGGTGTGGGAGGTGCCCCAGGCCCCCTAGACATGTGTGCGAAGTTTTGGAGTTCTAGCTCACTTCCTTCATATAGCTGCCATTGACCCCCTATGTAAAAAAGGTTGAACATTTTACCAAGTGCCGAGTCCAAAAAATAAAGTTCCCCCAGAAAGTGTCTAGGAGCACGTTTCAGGCCATTTTGAGTCGTTTGGTAATGGTCTGTATTGAAGTTTTTTAAAAACCCTATATAAAGGGTTAGGTAGTTTGAGCTATCTCGTTGACACCCCCTGCTTCATCCGACGACTGGGCAGTTGAAGTGGGGTGACACAGTCATTCCACTCCAGGGTCATAGTCGAAAAGTTTTGATTTGTTTTAACCCACGAGCCAAACATCATAGACACTGACTGATTCAAACTGAACCTTTATTTTTTTTGTAAACAATTATAAAAAATAAGAGGGGGTAGGACCAGAAAAGTTTTTCTTAACTTCTTCCCTTTTGAACATGAACCATGTTATTTGAGTTATGTATTTGTTGCTTAAGATCCTGAGGACCCCATTTGTTTGTTTTTAATTTATTTATTTCCTTTTTTACTGCTCAATTGTTTTATTTTAGTTTGTATTATTTTTTTAACCATGTTCAATAAAGACTTAAAAAAAAAAAAAAAAAACACCCTCCTGTCCAGTGCCGGGGATCGAACAAGCAACCTCATTGTTACTGGTCGGGCACCTTTCCTCTAGGCTATCCTACCACCCCAACTGTCAGAGGCCTGGGTGTTAATCTCTGCAAATGTGTGTGTGTGTGTGTGTGTGTGTGTGTGTGTGTGTGTGTGTCTGTCTGTCTGTCTGTCTGTCTGTCTGGGAATTTTCTACAGCCCAATATCACAAATAGACATTTGCCTCAGTGGGCTTCACCATTCCATACAGTATGACAGTATAAAGAACACTTAATGACTAAATGTTGTTTTGAAAACACTTGAACAGACGATCAAACAAGGAGAGTGTTGGGACAATGGGACAGATAGTGAGGACCAACATGGGCTGACTGCAGTCTTACTTTAGTTTTGTTTCCACACATTGGTACAGTATGATTTGTTACGGTTCGGTACGGTTCGGTACGGTTCAGTACGGCTCAGTACGGTTCGGTACGGTTCGGTGCGGTTTGGTACGGTTCGGTACGGTTCAGTACGGTGTGAATGGGGCTTAGGCCTGGTTATAGTGTGTCCCTAACCCTAACCCTTATAGTGTGAATGGGGCTGGGGCCTGGTTATAGTGTGAATGGGGCCTGGTTATAGTGTGAATGGGGCTGGGGCCTGGTTATAGTGTGAATGGGGCCTGGTTATAGTGTGAATGGGGCTGGGGCCTGGTTATAGTGTGAATGGGGCCTGGTTATAGTGTGAATGGGGCTGGGGCCTGGTTATAGTGTGAATGGGGCTTAGGCCTGGTACGGTGTGTAGTGTGAATGGGGCTTAGGCCTGGTACGGTGTGTAGTGTGAATGGGGCTGGGGCCTGGTTATAGTGTGAATGGGGCTGGGGCCTGGTTATATTGTGAATGGGGCCTGGTTATAGTGTGAATGGGGCTGGGGCCTGGTTATATTGTGAATGGGGCCTGGTTATAGTGTGAATGGGGCTGGGGCCTGGTTATAGTGTGAATGGGGCTTAGGCCTGGTTATAGTGTGAATGGGGCTGGGGCCTGGTTAAAGAGTCCAGTGGTACGGTGTGTGTAGTGTGAATGGGGCTTAGGCCTGGTTATAGTGTGAATGGGGCTTGGGCCTGGTACGTTGTGTAGTGTGAATGGGGCTTGGGCCTGGTTATAGTGTGAATGGGAATTTTCTATAAGAAAAAGAAAACCAATCGCCTATAATCGGCCGGCCGATAAAATATTTGGTCGGGCCGTAAAATATATATACATATATATATATATATATATATATATATATATATATATATATATATATATATATATATATATATATATATATATATATGTACAAATATATATATATTCATAATTCATATTTATGTATACATAGTTGAATCCACTCAGATCTTAAACTAAATGTCTAAATGAATATTATGAACTTATAGTGTGAATGGGGCTGGGGCCTGGTTATAGTGTGAATGGGGCCTGGTTATAGTGTGAATGGGGCTTAGGCCTGGTTATAGCAAGAATGGGGCTGGGGCCTGGTTATAGTGTGAATGGGGCTGGGGCCTGGTTATATTGTGAATGGGGCTTAGGCCTGGTTATAGTGTGAATGGGGCTGGGGCCTGGTTATATTGTGAATGGGGCTTAGGCCTGGTTATAGTGTGAATGGGGCTGGGGTTAGGGTTAGGGTTAGGGTTAGGGTTAGGGGTTAGGGTTAGGGTTAGGGTTAGGGTTAGGGTTAGGGTTAGGGTTAGGGGTTAGGGTTAGGGTTAGGGTTAGGGTTAGGGTTAGGGTTAGGTTAAGGGCTACTTACCACTTTTCAAAAGTTGTTTTTTTGGACCTAGCTCAGGCAAACAGAGGGGCATGGGAATTCCGAGACCACCCTCGGATAGGTCTGGCCCCAGCGGACCTGCTCACGAAATGTGGCGCCACTGGTGGCTTGTTTGGGTACTGCAATCTTGATTTGAAAACTTTGAAGTGCTGCCATTCAAAGAAACAGAGGGGCATGGGAATTCTGGATAGTGCCCGTGGTAGCCCTGGGCCCCCTCTACATGCCTGAGAAATTTGGCGCCCCTAGTGGCAACTTTTTTTAACATGGGACAACATTTCAAAGTGCTGCCATGGGAACAGGGAGAGGGGTGTGGGAATTTGAAGCATATGGGGTGGTGGGTATGGATGAGGGCTACGTCTGTGCAAAATATTGGCCCCCTGGCGGCTTGTTTTGGTATAGAAAATTGAATTTGAAAGTTTCAAAGTTGTGCCACTCGGCGAGGGAGATGGGCATAGGGACGGCCTTTGGTGTGGGAGGTGCCCCAGGCCCCCTAAACATGTGTGCGAAGTTTTGGAGTTCTAGCTCACTTCCTTCATATAGCTGCCATTGACCCCCCATGTAAAAAAGGTTGAACATTTTACCAAGTGCCGAGTCCAAAAAATAAAGTTCCCCCAGAAAGTGTCTAGGAGCACGTTTCAGGCCATTTTGAGTCGTTTGGTAATGGTCTGTATTGAAGTTTTTTAAAAACCCTATATAAAGGGTTAGGTAGTTTGAGCTATCTCGGTGACACCCCCTGCTTCATCCGACGACTGGGCAGTTGAAGTGGGGTGACACAGTCATTCCACTCCAGGGTCATAGTCGAAAAGTTTTGATTTGTTTTAACCCACGAGCCAAACATCATAGACACTGACTGATTCAAACTGAACCTTTATTTTTTTTGTAAACAATTATAAAAAATAAGAGGGGGTAGGACCAGAAAAGTTTTTCTTAACTTCTTCCCTTTTGAACATGAACCATGTTATTTGAGTTATGTATTTGTTGCTTAGGATCCTGAGGACCCCATTTGTTTGTTTTTAATTTATTTATTTCCTTTTTTACTGCTCAATTGTTTTATTTTAGTTTGTATTATTTTTTTAACCATGTTCAATAAAGACTTAAAAAAAAAAAAAAAAAAAACACCCTCCTGTCCAGTGCCGGGGATCGAACAAGCAACCTCATTGTTACTGGTCGGGCACCTTTCCTCTAGGCTATCCTACCACCCCAACTGTCAGAGGCCTGGGTGTTAATCTCTGCAAATGTGTGTGTGTGTGTGTGTGTGTGTGTGTGTGTGTGTGTGTGTGTGTGTGTGTGTGTCTGTCTGTCTGTCTGTCTGTCTGTCTGGGAATTTTCTACAGCCCAATATCACAAATAGACATTTGCCTCAGTGGGCTTCACCATTCCATACAGTATGACAGTATAAAGAACACTTAATGACTAAATGTTGTTTTGAAAACACTTGAACAGACGATCAAACAAGGAGAGTGTTGGGACAATGGGACAGATAGTGAGGACCAACATGGGCTGACTGCAGTCTTACTTTAGTTTTGTTTCCACACATTGGTACAGTATGATTTGTTACGGTTCGGTACGGTTCGGTACGGTTCAGTACGGCTCAGTACGGTTCGGTACGGTTCGGTGCGGTTTGGTACGGTTCGGTACGGTTCAGTACGGTGTGAATGGGGCTTAGGCCTGGTTATAGTGTGACCCTAACCCTAACCCTTATAGTGTGAATGGGGCTGGGGCCTGGTTATAGTGTGAATGGGGCTTAGGCCTGGTACGGTGTGTAGTGTGAATGGGGCTGGGGCCTGGTTATAGTGTGAATGGGGCTGGGGCCTGGTTATAGTGTGAATGGGGCTGGGGCCTGGTTATATTGTGAATGGGGCCTGGTTATAGTGTGAATGGGGCTGGGGCCTGGTTATAGTGTGAATGGGGCTGGGGCCTGGTTATAGTGTGAATGGGGCTTAGGCCTGGTTATAGTGTGAATGGGGCTGGGGCCTGGTTAAAGAGTCCAGTGGTACGGTGTGTGTAGTGTGAATGGGGCTTAGGCCTGGTTATAGTGTGAATGGGGCTTGGGCCTGGTACGTTGTGTAGTGTGAATGGGGCTTGGGCCTGGTTATAGTGTGAATGGGAATTTTCTATAAGAAAAAGAAAACCAATCGCCTATAATCAGCCGGCCGATAAAATATTTGGTCTGGCCGTAAAATATATATACATATATATATATATATATGTACAAATATATATATATTCATAATTCATATTTATGTATACATAGTTGAATCCACTCAGATCTTAAACTAAATGTCTAAATGAATATTATGAACTTATAGTGTGAATGGGGCTGGGGCCTGGTTATAGTGTGAATGGGGCCTGGTTATAGTGTGAATGGTGCTTAGGCCTGGTACGGTGTGTAGTGTGAATGGGGCTGGGGCCTGGTTATAGTGTGAATGGGGCTGGGGCCTGGTTATAGTGTGAATGGGGCCTGGTTATAGTGTGAATGGGGCTTAGGCCTGGTACGGTGTGTAGTGTGAATGGGGCTGGGGCCTGGTTATAGTGTGAATGGGGCTGGGGCCTGGTTATAGCAAGAATGGGGCTGGGGCCTGGTTATAGTGTGAATGGGGCTGGGGCCTGGTTATATTGTGAATGGGGCTTAGGCCTGGTTATAGTGTGAATGGGGCTGGGGTTAGGGTTAGGGTTAGGGGTTAGGGTTAGGGTTAGGGTTAGGGTTAGGGTTAGGGTTAGAGGGTTAGGGTTAGGGTTAGGGTTAGGGTTAGGGTTAGAGGGTTAGGGTTAGGGTTAGGGTTAGGGTTAGGGTTAGGGTTAGGGTTAGGGTTAGGGGTTAGGGTTAGGGTTAGGTTTGGGTTAGGGTTGGGGTTAAAATGACATCTTGTGTTTTGGGTGCACAGGCCTACTGATCTGATGCTGTTGTGTTATGTGAAAGTGAAATGATAGGATGGTTGAGTGGTATAGTCTGTGGCTGGTGCTATCCAGGGAGCCAGTTCCAGTCCAGGGGTGGTGGCTCCCATCGGTGTGGGAGACCAGGACCCAGACTATTGAGCAGAGGAAGAGGCAGCAGCACAATGGTCAGTAAAATGTGGTACTTTTGTGGGATTAAAACAATAAAATAAATTAAAATAAAATAAAATAAAAATAAAAACCATAAAAATGGACATATATCAATACACACATACACAATTCCAATAATAGAAAAATAAATATGTGTACCTATTATAAAATTCCATAATCATGGTGCTAGTATAAAATATATGGTGAGTGGCGGGGATGGGTGGGGGGAGGGGAAATATGGGAAGGTGGGTTATGTGGTAGATGGGGATTGTTTTTTCTGCTGCTAAATTTAGGTTCAGGTGTGAGGGGATGGGTGGTTAGGGTTAGGGTAAAGGGTACATGGTTAGATAGCACAGATGGGAAAGCCCCGCTCCCTCCCCTGGGAGACCCGGGTTCAAGCCCCAAGCCCGACAGTGCCAAAAAAGGGGGGGAAAAATAAAAAACCTTTTGGCCCATAAACATATATATGTGTATGTGTAAAATATCCAGATAATTACTTAAATACATAAATAAAAGGCCCTAAAACATTAGCTAAAATCATCCTAAAATTAGTGCTGTACCATAAAGTGTTATTAAAACATCATTTGTCATTAAAACCAAGGGGTACCATTGTGCCGAGTTTGTCAATCCATATTTTTTCTGCTCTCTTCCTCTGCCCAATAGTCCACCTATTATTTGATTCTAGACCAGAGATGATGAGGTTTGTCGGTGAATGTATTTGGAAATGTCTGACTAAGGGTGTTGTAAGTCTACCTTCCCCAATGTTGTATGTGTGTTGTTTTAATCTGGTCAGTAATGTATGTTTTGTTTCCCCAATGTAGTGTTTCGAACAGGAGGTGCAGGTGATTATGTAGATGATGTTGCTGGAGTGGAGTGAAAATGTGCCCAGGGTGGGGTGTGATGCTCTGCTGTGTATGTTATGTATGAATTTCCGGTTTTTGTACATACTGTCGTGCTGTGTTTGTGGTGAATGTGAGTTATCTTTAAAGGTTGACCGGACTAAAATGCTTTTAAGGTTATTATTTTTTCTGTGGGCTGAAATGACTTGACAGTATTGTAATGCTGGATGGTGTGTTTGTGTGCGGGAAAAGTTGTGTTTGAGGGTGCGGTGTAGGTTGGAAGTCCTGTGGGAAAATGTGGAGATAAATGGGATTAGCTGCGGCTGGTGCGTAGTCCGGCTGTTGGAAAAAGAGGGGGGAGTGCCTCCAAGCACTGCTGTAAAGGAAGGGGGGTAGGGTGGGTCGGGATGCAAACCCTGGTTAGGGTAGGGGAGGGAGGGGAGGCAAGGGGGGTTGGGATATAGACCCTGGTTAGGGTAGAGGGCGAGGCTTTTTGAGGATCTAGTTGGTGCAGTGGTTGGAGGCCGTCCCCCGCCCTCGGACATCTGGGGCGGAGCTTCCAAGGAGTGAATGGGAGCGAGAGCGGCCAAGGTGCTGTTTTTAATTTGGCGGAGAAAACGTTTAGAATATCCTCTGTGTCTGAGGCTACTGAAAAGAATGGAGGTGGTGTTATGGAAATCTGAAATCAGGGATGAAATACGGTGAAACCGGATGATTTGTGATTTAATTATTCCTTTAAATGTATGTTTGGGGTGGTAGCTGGATTTATGCAAAAGGGCGTGAGTGTCGGTGGATTTAAAATAAACCTTGGTGAGTAGTTTGTTTTGCGTGGGGTTTATTGCTTGAAAAAATACTGTGGTGTCTAAAAAGTGTACCTGATGTGGATCTATTATGTATTTGAGTTTTATTGACGGGTGGTGACTGTTAAGTGTGTTGATGAAATCCGGGAATAGAGCGACATCATGGGGCCAGGCCCCAATGATGTCGTCTAAAAATCTGAAATAAAAGAGGGGTTTTAAGTCACACTTGGCCAGTGCTTCTCGCTCCCATTCACTCATGTAGAGGTTGGCGTAGGATGGGGCGTATCTCTGACCCATGGCTGTCCCATTGACCTGTAGAAAATGTTGATTATTGAATGAAAAGTCATTATTATTTAAACAGATGGTGAGTAATTGTAAGAGTTCTGTGTCCGGTCTAGTGCTGTCTGGGTACTTGGAGAAGATGGATTTTATTTTATCAAGTCCCAGTGGTGTGCCGATGTTGGTATATAGGCTGTCTACGTCAATTGTAAATAGTTGTGTATGGGTGGGGACAGCCATGGGTCTGATGATATCTAGGAAGTGGTAAGTGTCCTTGAGATAACTGGGGTGTCTGCTAGAGAGGGGGCCAAGGTAATGTTCAATATACTGTGAGATATTGTAGGAAGTGCTGTTGCAGTCTGAAACTATAGGTCTGCCGGGGGGAACTTCAGAGGGAATGGTCCAGGTGTGTGGTTCTTTGTGTATTTTAGGTAGTAAATAAAATTGCCTGGTGCGTGGGTTATCTGGTCCGAATAAAAAATCTCTTTGTTTGGCTGTGATATGTTTCTTATGGTATAATGAGTTAATGATGGTTCTGAGTTGTGACTGTGTTTCTAACTGAATGCTGTGTGGTATTGGCCTGTAGTGTTGGGTGTTGTTGAGTTGTCTGTTTGCTTCCAGTACATAATGCTGTCGGTCCATGATGACTATTTTTGATCCTTTATCTGCCGGTTTTATGATTATGTTGGGATTATTGTTCAATTGTGTAAGGGCTCTGCGCTCGGCCTCCGGTAGATTATCTGAGATATCCACCGGAGGCCGATATGAACGCAGAGCCCGCCTGTCTGACTTAATGAGTGATGTTATTTTAGCGTCCAACTGGGAGTCTTTGGGTTCCCAGTTGGAGGGGTGTGTGAATGGGGTGTACTGAAACTTAGGTAGTGAGTGAAAATAGTCATGTATTTTGATGCGTCTATGGTATTTGTGAATGTCCCTCTGAAGTTCCTCCCAGTCGTAGGCTTTGGGGCGTGGGTTAGGGTTAGGGTTAGGGTTAGGGTTAGGGTTAGGGTTAGGGTTAGGGTTAGGGTTTGGTACGGTTCGGTACGGTTCAGTACGGTGTGAATGGGGCTTAGGCCTGGTTATAGTGTGACCCTAACCCTAACCCTTATAGTGTGAATGGGGCTGGGGCCTGGTTATAGTGTGAATGGGGCTGGGGCCTGGTTATAGTGTGAATGGGGCTGGGGCCTGGTTATAGTGTGAATGGGGCTTAGGCCTGGTACGGTGTGTAGTGTGAATGGGGCTTAGGCCTGGTACGGTGTATAGTGTGAATGGGGCTGGGGCCTGGTTATATTGTGAATGGGGCCTGGTTATAGTGTGAATGGGGCTGGGGCCTGGTTATAGTGTGAATGGGGCTTAGGCCTGGTTATAGTGTGAATGGGGCTGGGGCCTGGTTAAAGAGTCCAGTGGTACGGTGTGTGTAGTGTGAATGGGGCTTAGGCCTGGTTATAGTGTGAATGGGGCTTGGGCCTGGTACGTTGTGTAGTGTGAATGGGGCTTGGGCCTGGTTATAGTGTGAATGGGAATTTTCTATAAGAAAAAGAAAACCAATCGCCTATAATCGGCCGGCCGATAAAATATTTGGTCGGGCCGTAAAATATATATACATATATATATACATATATATATATATATATATATATATATATATATATATATATATATATATATTTATATATTCATAATTCATATTTATGTATACATAGTTGAATCCACTCAGATCTTAAACTAAATGTCTAAATGAATATTATGAACTTATAGTGTGAATGGGGCTGGGGCCTGGTTATAGTGTGAATGGGGCCTGGTTATAGTGTGAATGGTGCTTAGGCCTGGTACGGTGTGTAGTGTGAATGGGGCTGGGGCCTGGTTATAGTGTGAATGGGGCTGGGGCCTGGTTATAGCAAGAATGGGGCTGGGGCCTGGTTATAGTGTGAATGGGGCTGGGGCCTGGTTACATTGTGAATGGGGCTTAGGCCTGGTTATAGTGTGAATGGGGCTGGGGTTAGGGTTAGGGTTAGGGTTAGGGGTTAGGGTTAGGGTTAGGGTTAGGGTTAGGGTTAGAGGGTTAGGGTTAGGGTTAGGGTTAGGGTTAGGGTTAGGGTTAGAGGGTTAGGGTTAGGGTTAGGGTTAGGGTTAGGGTTAGGGTTGGTTAGGGTTAGGGTTAGGGTTAGGGTTAGGGTTAGGGGTTAGGGGTTAGGGTTAGGGTTAGGGTTAGGGTTAGGGTTAGGGTTAGGTTAAGGGTTAGGGTTAGGGTTAGGGTTAGGGTTAGGGTTAGGTTAAGGGCTACTTACCACTTTTCAAAAGTTGTTTTTTTGGACCTAGCTCAGGCAAACAGAGGGGCATGGGAATTCCGAGACCACCCTCGGATAGGTCTGGCCCCAGCGGACCTTCTCACGAAATGTGGCGCCACTGGTGGCTTGTTTGGGTACTGCAATCTTGATTTGAAAACTTTGAAGTGCTGCCATTCAAAGAAACAGAGGGGCATGGGAATTCTGGATAGTGCCCGTGGTAGCCCTGGGCCCCCTCTACATGCCTGAGAAATTTGGCGCCCCTAGTGGCAACTTTTTTTAACATGGGACAACATTTCAAAGTGCTGCCATGGGAACAGGGAGAGGGGTGTGGGAATTTGAAGCATATGGGGTGGTGGGTATGGATGAGGGCTACGTCTGTGCAAAATATTGGCCCCCTGGCGGCTTGTTTTGGTATAGAAAATTGAATTTGAAAGTTTCAAAGTTGTGCCACTCGGCGAGGGAGATGGGCATAGGGACGGCCTTTGGTGTGGGAGGTGCCCCAGGCCCCCTAGACATGTGTGCGAAGTTTTGGAGTTCTAGCTCACTTCCTTCATATAGCTGCCATTGACCCCCTATGTAAAAAAGGTTGAACATTTTACCAAGTGCCGAGTCCAAAAAATAAAGTTCCCCCAGAAAGTGTCTATGAGCACGTTTCAGGCCATTTTGAGTCGTTTGGTAATGGTCTGTATTGAAGTTTTTTAAAAACCCTATATAAAGGGTTAGGTAGTTTGAGCTATCTCGGTGACACCCCCTGCTTCATCCGACGACTGGGCAGTTGAAGTGGGGTGACACAGTCATTCCACTCCAGGGTCATAGTCGAAAAGTTTTGATTTGTTTTAACCCACGAGCCAAACATCATAGACACTGACTGATTCAAACTGAACCTTTATTTTTTTTGTAAACAATTATAAAAAATAAGAGGGGGTAGGACCAGAAAAGTTTTTCTTAACTTCTTCCCTTTTGAACATGAACCATGTTATTTGAGTTATGTATTTGTTGCTTAGGATCCTGAGGACCCCATTTGTTTGTTTTTAATTTATTTATTTCCTTTTTTACTGCTCAATTGTTTTATTTTAGTTTGTATTATTTTTTTAACCATGTTCAATAAAGACTTAAAAAAAAAAAAAAAAAAAACACCCTCCTGTCCAGTGCCGGGGATCGAACAAGCAACCTCATTGTTACTGGTCGGGCACCTTTCCTCTAGGCTATCCTACCACCCCAACTGCCAGAGGCCTGGGTGTTAATCTCTGCAAATGTGTGTGTGTGTGTGTGTGTGTGTGTGTGTGTGTGTGTGTGTGTGTCTGTCTGTCTGTCTGTCTGTCTGTCTGGGAATTTTCTACAGCCCAATATCACAAATAGACATTTGCCTCAGTGGGCTTCACCATTCCATACAGTATGACAGTATAAAGAACACTTAATGACTAAATGTTGTTTTGAAAACACTTGAACAGACGATCAAACAAGGAGAGTGTTGGGACAATGGGACAGATAGTGAGGACCAACATGGGCTGACTGCAGTCTTACTTTAGTTTTGTTTCCACACATTGGTACAGTATGATTTGTTACGGTTCGGTACGGTTCGGTACGGTTCAGTACGGCTCAGTGCGGTTCGGTACGGTTCGGTGCGGTTTGGTACGGTTCGGTACGGTTCAGTACGGTGTGAATGGGGCTTAGGCCTGGTTATAGTGTGACCCTAACCCTAACCCTTATAGTGTGAATGGGGCTGGGGCCTGGTTATAGTGTGAATGGGGCTGGGGCCTGGTTATAGTGTGAATGGGGCTGGGGCCTGGTTATAGTGTGAATGGGGCTGGGGCCTGGTTATAGTGTGAATGGGGCTTAGGCCTGGTACGGTGTGTAGTGTGAATGGGGCTTAGGCCTGGTACGGTGTATAGTGTGAATGGGGCTGGGGCCTGGTTATAGTGTGAATGGGGCCTGGTTATAGTGTGAATGGGGCTGGGGCCTGGTTATATTGTGAATGGGGCCTGGTTATAGTGTGAATGGGGCTGGGGCCTGGTTATATTGTGAATGGGGCCTGGTTATAGTGTGAATGGGGCTGGGGCCTGGTTATATTGTGAATGGGGCCTGGTTATAGTGTGAATGGGGCTGGGGCCTGGTTATAGTGTGAATGGGGCTTAGGCCTGGTTATAGTGTGAATGGGGCTGGGGCCTGGTTAAAGAGTCCAGTGGTACGGTGTGTGTAGTGTGAATGGGGCTTAGGCCTGGTTATAGTGTGAATGGGGCTTGGGCCTGGTACGTTGTGTAGTGTGAATGGGGCTTGGGCCTGGTTATAGTGTGAATGGGAATTTTCTATAAGAAAAAGAAAACCAATCGCCTATAATCGGCCGGCCGATAAAATATTTGGTCGGGCCGTAAAATATATATACATATATATATATATATATATGTATATATATGTACAAATATATATATATTCATAATTCATATTTATGTATACATAGTTGAATCCACTCAGATCTTAAACTAAATGTCTAAATGAATATTATGAACTTATAGTGTGAATGGGGCTGGGGCCTGGTTATAGTGTGAATGGGGCCTGGTTATAGTGTGAATGGGGCTTAGGCCTGGTACGGTGTGTAGTGTGAATGGGGCTGGGGCCTGGTTATAGTGTGAATGGGGCTGGGGCCTGGTTATAGTGTGAATGGGGCTGGGGTTAGGGTTAGAGGGTTAGGGTTAGGGGTTAGGGTTAGGGTTAGGGTTAGGGTTAGGGTTAGGGTTAGGGTTAGAGGGTTAGGGTTAGGGTTAGGGTTAGGGTTAGGGTTAGGGTTAGGTTAAGGGTTAGGGTTAGGGTTAGGGTTAGGGTTAGGTTAAGGGCTACTTACCACTTTTCAAAAGTTGTTTTTTTGGACCTAGCTCAGGCAAACAGAGGGGCATGGGAATTCCGAGACCACCCTCGGATAGGTCTGGCCCCAGCGGACCTGCTCACGAAATGTGGCGCCACTGGTGGCTTGTTTGGGTACTGCAATCTTGATTTGAAAACTTTGAAGTGCTGCCATTCAAAGAAACAGAGGGGCATGGGAATTCTGGATAGTGCCCGTGGTAGCCCTGGGCCCCCTCTACATGCCTGAGAAATTTGGCGCCCCTAGTGGCAACTTTTTTTAACATGGGACAACATTTCAAAGTGCTGCCATGGGAACAGGGAGAGGGGTGTGGGAATTTGAAGCATATGGGGTGGTGGGTATGGATGAGGGCTACGTCTGTGCAAAATATTGGCCCCCTGGCGGCTTGTTTTGGTATAGAAAATTGAATTTGAAAGTTTCAGAGTTGTGCCACTCGGCGAGGGAGATGGGCATAGGGACGGCCTTTGGTGTGGGAGGTGCCCCAGGCCCCCTAGACATGTGTGCGAAGTTTTGGAGTTCTAGCTCACTTCCTTCATATAGCTGCCATTGACCCCCTATGTAAAAAAGGTTGAACATTTTACCAAGTGCCGAGTCCAAAAAATAAAGTTCCCCCAGAAAGTGTCTAGGAGCACGTTTCAGGCCATTTTGAGTCGTTTGGTAATGGTCTGTATTGAAGTTTTTTAAAAACCCTATATAAAGGGTTAGGTAGTTTGAGCTATCTCGTTGACACCCCCTGCTTCATCCGACGACTGGGCAGTTGAAGTGGGGTGACACAGTCATTCCACTCCAGGGTCATAGTCGAAAAGTTTTGATTTGTTTTAACCCACGAGCCAAACATCATAGACACTGACTGATTCAAACTGAACCTTTATTTTTTTTGTAAACAATTATAAAAAATAAGAGGGGGTAGGACCAGAAAAGTTTTTCTTAACTTCTTCCCTTTTGAACATGAACCATGTTATTTGAGTTATGTATTTGTTGCTTAGGATCCTGAGGACCCCATTTGTTTGTTTTTAATTTATTTATTTCCTTTTTTACTGCTCAATTGTTTTATTTTAGTTTGTATTATTTTTTTAACCATGTTCAATAAAGACTTAAAAAAAAAAAAAAAAAAAACACCCTCCTGTCCAGTGCCGGGGATCGAACAAGCAACCTCATTGTTACTGGTCGGGCACCTTTCCTCTAGGCTATCCTACCACCCCAACTGTCAGAGGCCTGGGTGTTAATCTCTGCAAATGTGTGTGTGTGTGTGTGTGTGTGTGTGTGTGTGTGTGTGTGTGTGTGTGTGTGTGTGTGTCTGTCTGTCTGTCTGTCTGTCTGTCTGTCTGTCTGGGAATTTTCTACAGCCCAATATCACAAATAGACATTTGCCTCAGTGGGCTTCACCATTCCATACAGTATGACAGTATAAAGAACACTTAATGACTAAATGTTGTTTTGAAAACACTTGAACAGACGATCAAACAAGGAGAGTGTTGGGACAATGGGACAGATAGTGAGGACCAACATGGGCTGACTGCAGTCTTACTTTAGTTTTGTTTCCACACATTGGTACAGTATGATTTGTTACGGTTCGGTACGGTTCAGTACGGTTCAGTACGGCTCAGTACGGTTCGGTACGGTTCGGTGTGGTTTGGTACGGTTCGGTACGGTTCAGTACGGTGTGAATGGGGCTTAGGCCTGGTTATAGTGTGACCCTAACCCTAACCCTTATAGTGTGAATGGGGCTGGGGCCTGGTTATAGTGTGAATGGGGCCTGGTTATAGTGTGAATGGGGCTTAGGCCTGGTACGGTGTGTAGTGTGAATGGGGCTTAGGCCTGGTACGGTGTATAGTGTGAATGGGGCTGGGGCCTGGTTATAGTGTGAATGGGGCTGGGGCCTGGTTATAGTGTGAATGGGGCTGGGGCCTGGTTATATTGTGAATGGGGCCTGGTTATAGTGTGAATGGGGCTGGGGCCTGGTTATAGTGTGAATGGGGCTTAGGCCTGGTTATAGTGTGAATGGGGCTGGGGCCTGGTTAAAGAGTCCAGTGGTACGGTGTGTGTAGTGTGAATGGGGCTTAGGCCTGGTTATAGTGTGAATGGGGCTTGGGCCTGGTACGTTGTGTAGTGTGAATGGGGCTTGGGCCTGGTTATAGTGTGAATGGGAATTTTCTATAAGAAAAAGAAAACCAATCGCCTATAATCGGCCGGCCGATAAAATATTTGGTCGGGCCGTAAAATATATATATATATATATATATATATATATATATATGTATATATATATATATATATATATATATATATATATATATATGTATGTACAAATATATATATATTCATAATTCATATTTATGTATACATAGTTGAATCCACTCAGATCTTAAACTAAATGTCTAAATGAATATTATGAACTTATAGTGTGAATGGGGCTGGGGCCTGGTTATAGTGTGAATGGGGCCTGGTTATAGTGTGAATGGGGCTTAGGCCTGGTACGGTGTGTAGTGTGAATGGGGCTGGGGCCTGGTTATAGTGTGAATGGGGCTGGGGCCTGGTTATAGCAAGAATGGGGCTGGGGCCTGGTTATAGTGTGAATGGGGCTGGGGCCTGGTTATATTGTGAATGGGGCTTAGGCCTGGTTATAGTGTGAATGGGGCTGGGGTTAGGGTTAGGGTTAGGGTTAGGGGTTAGGGTTAGGGTTAGAGGGTTAGAGGGTTAGGGTTAGGGTTAGAGGGTTAGGGTTAGGGTTAGGGTTAGAGGGTTAGGGTTAGGGTTAGGGTTAGGGTTAGGTTAAGGGTTAGGGTTAGGGTTAGGGTTAGGGTTAGGGTTAGGGTTAGGTTAAGGGCTACTTACCACTTTTCAAAAGTTGTTTTTTTGGACCTAGCTCAGGCAAACAGAGGGGCATGGGAATTCCGAGACCACCCTCGGATAGGTCTGGCCCCAGCGGACCTGCTCACGAAATGTGGCGCCACTGGTGGCTTGTTTGGGTACTGCAATCTTGATTTGAAAACTTTGAAGTGCTGCCATTCAAAGAAACAGAGGGGCATGGGAATTCTGGATAGTGCCCGTGGTAGCCCTGGGCCCCCTCTACATGCCTGAGAAATTTGGCGCCCCTAGTGGCAACTTTTTTTAACATGGGACAACATTTCAAAGTGCTGCCATGGGAACAGGGAGAGGGGTGTGGGAATTTGAAGCATATGGGGTGGTGGGTATGGATGAGGGCTACGTCTGTGCAAAATCTTGGCCCCCTGGCGGCTTGTTTTGGTATAGAAAATTGAATTTGAAAGTTTCAGAGTTGTGCCACTCGGCGAGGGAGATGGGCATAGGGACGGCCTTTGGTGTGGGAGGTGCCCCAGGCCCCCTAGACATGTGTGCGAAGTTTTGGAGTTCTAGCTCACTTCCTTCATATAGCTGCCATTGACCCCCTATGTAAAAAAGGTTGAACATTTTACCAAGTGCCGAGTCCAAAAAATAAAGTTCCCCCAGAAAGTGTCTAGGAGCACGTTTCAGGCCATTTTGAGTCGTTTGGTAATGGTCTGTATTGAAGTTTTTTAAAAACCCTATATAAAGGGTTAGGTAGTTTGAGCTATCTCGTTGACACCCCCTGCTTCATCCGACGACTGGGCAGTTGAAGTGGGGTGACACAGTCATTCCACTCCAGGGTCATAGTCGAAAAGTTTTGATTTGTTTTAACCCACGAGCCAAACATCATAGACACTGACTGATTCAAACTGAACCTTTATTTTTTTTGTAAACAATTATAAAAAATAAGAGGGGGTAGGACCAGAAAAGTTTTTCTTAACTTCTTCCCTTTTGAACATGAACCATGTTATTTGAGTTATGTATTTGTTGCTTAGGATCCTGAGGACCCCATTTGTTTGTTTTTAATTTATTTATTTCCTTTTTTACTGCTCAATTGTTTTATTTTAGTTTGTATTATTTTTTTAACCATGTTCAATAAAGACTTAAAAAAAAAAAAAAAAAAAACACCCTCCTGTCCAGTGCCGGGGATCGAACAAGCAACCTCATTGTTACTGGTCGGGCACCTTTCCTCTAGGCTATCCTACCACCCCAACTGTCAGAGGCCTGGGTGTTAATCTCTGCAAATGTGTGTGTGTGTGTGTGTGTGTGTGTGTGTGTGTGTGTGTGTGTGTGTGTGTGTGTGTGTCTGTCTGTCTGTCTGTCTGTCTGTCTGTCTGTCTGGGAATTTTCTACAGCCCAATATCACAAATAGACATTTGCCTCAGTGGGCTTCACCATTCCATACAGTATGACAGTATAAAGAACACTTAATGACTAAATGTTGTTTTGAAAACACTTGAACAGACGATCAAACAAGGAGAGTGTTGGGACAATGGGACAGATAGTGAGGACCAACATGGGCTGACTGCAGTCTTACTTTAGTTTTGTTTCCACACATTGGTACAGTATGATTTGTTACGGTTCGGTACGGTTCAGTACGGTTCAGTACGGCTCAGTACGGTTCGGTACGGTTCGGTGTGGTTTGGTACGGTTCGGTACGGTTCAGTACGGTGTGAATGGGGCTTAGGCCTGGTTATAGTGTGACCCTAACCCTAACCCTTATAGTGTGAATGGGGCTGGGGCCTGGTTATAGTGTGAATGGGGCTGGGGCCTGGTACGGTGTGTAGTGTGAATGGGGCTTAGGCCTGGTACGGTGTATAGTGTGAATGGGGCTGGGGCCTGGTTATAGTGTGAATGGGGCTGGGGCCTGGTTATAGTGTGAATGGGGCTGGGGCCTGGTTATATTGTGAATGGGGCCTGGTTATAGTGTGAATGGGGCTGGGGCCTGGTTATAGTGTGAATGGGGCTTAGGCCTGGTTATAGTGTGAATGGGGCTGGGGCCTGGTTAAAGAGTCCAGTGGTACGGTGTGTGTAGTGTGAATGGGGCTTAGGCCTGGTTATAGTGTGAATGGGGCTTGGGCCTGGTACGTTGTGTAGTGTGAATGGGGCTTGGGCCTGGTTATAGTGTGAATGGGAATTTTCTATAAGAAAAAGAAAACCAATCGCCTATAATCGGCCGGCCGATAAAATATTTGGTCGGGCCGTAAAATATATATATATATATATATATATATATATATATGTATATATATATATATATATATATATATATATATATATATATATATATGTATGTACAAATATATATATATTCATAATTCATATTTATGTATACATAGTTGAATCCACTCAGATCTTAAACTAAATGTCTAAATGAATATTATGAACTTATAGTGTGAATGGGGCTGGGGCCTGGTTATAGTGTGAATGGGGCCTGGTTATAGTGTGAATGGGGCTTAGGCCTGGTACGGTGTGTAGTGTGAATGGGGCTGGGGCCTGGTTATAGTGTGAATGGGGCTGGGGCCTGGTTATAGCAAGAATGGGGCTGGGGCCTGGTTATAGTGTGAATGGGGCTGGGGCCTGGTTATATTGTGAATGGGGCTTAGGCCTGGTTATAGTGTGAATGGGGCTGGGGTTAGGGTTAGGGTTAGGGTTAGGGGTTAGGGTTAGGGTTAGAGGGTTAGAGGGTTAGGGTTAGGGTTAGAGGGTTAGGGTTAGGGTTAGGGTTAGAGGGTTAGGGTTAGGGTTAGGGTTAGGGTTAGGTTAAGGGTTAGGGTTAGGGTTAGGGTTAGGGTTAGGGTTAGGGTTAGGTTAAGGGCTACTTACCACTTTTCAAAAGTTGTTTTTTTGGACCTAGCTCAGGCAAACAGAGGGGCATGGGAATTCCGAGACCACCCTCGGATAGGTCTGGCCCCAGCGGACCTGCTCACGAAATGTGGCGCCACTGGTGGCTTGTTTGGGTACTGCAATCTTGATTTGAAAACTTTGAAGTGCTGCCATTCAAAGAAACAGAGGGGCATGGGAATTCTGGATAGTGCCCGTGGTAGCCCTGGGCCCCCTCTACATGCCTGAGAAATTTGGCGCCCCTAGTGGCAACTTTTTTTAACATGGGACAACATTTCAAAGTGCTGCCATGGGAACAGGGAGAGGGGTGTGGGAATTTGAAGCATATGGGGTGGTGGGTATGGATGAGGGCTACGTCTGTGCAAAATATTGGCCCCCTGGCGGCTTGTTTTGGTATAGAAAATTGAATTTGAAAGTTTCAAAGTTGTGCCACTCGGCGAGGGAGATGGGCATAGGGACGGCCTTTGGTGTGGGAGGTGCCCCAGGCCCCCTAGACATGTGTGCGAAGTTTTGGAGTTCTAGCTCACTTCCTTCATATAGCTGCCATTGACCCCCTATGTAAAAAAGGTTGAACATTTTACCAAGTGCCGAGTCCAAAAAATAAAGTTCCCCCAGAAAGTGTCTAGGAGCACGTTTCAGGCCATTTTGAGTCGTTTGGTAATGGTCTGTATTGAAGTTTTTAAAAAACCCTATATAAAGGGTTAGGTAGTTTGAGCTATCTCGTTGACACCCCCTGCTTCATCCGACGACTGGGCAGTTGAAGTGGGGTGACACAGTCATTCCACTCCAGGGTCATAGTCGAAAAGTTTTGATTTGTTTTAACCCACGAGCCAAACATCATAGACACTGACTGATTCAAACTGAACCTTTATTTTTTTTGTAAACAATTATAAAAAATAAGAGGGGGTAGGACCAGAAAAGTTTTTCTTAACTTCTTCCCTTTTGAACATGAACCATGTTATTTGAGTTATGTATTTGTTGCTTAGGATCCTGAGGACCCCATTTGTTTGTTTTTAATTTATTTATTTCCTTTTTTACTGCTCAATTGTTTTATTTTAGTTTGTATTATTTTTTTAACCATGTTCAATAAAGACTTAAAAAAAAAAAAAAAAAAAAAAACACCCTCCTGTCCAGTGCCGGGGATCGAACAAGCAACCTCATTGTTACTGGTCGGGCACCTTTCCTCTAGGCTATCCTACCACCCCAACTGTCAGAGGCCTGGGTGTTAATCTCTGCAAATGTGTGTGTGTGTGTGTGTGTGTGTGTGTGTGTCTGTCTGTCTGTCTGTCTGTCTGTCTGGGAATTTTCTACAGCCCAATATCACAAATAGACATTTGCCTCAGTGGGCTTCACCATTCCATACAGTATGACAGTATAAAGAACACTTAATGACTAAATGTTGTTTTGAAAACACTTGAACAGACGATCAAACAAGGAGAGTGTTGGGACAATGGGACAGATAGTGAGGACCAACATGGGCTGACTGCAGTCTTACTTTAGTTTTGTTTCCACACTTTGGTACAGTATGATTTGTTACGGTTCGGTACGGTTCGGTACGGTTCAGTACGGCTCAGTACGGTTCGGTACGGTTCGGTGCGGTTTGGTACGGTTCGGTACGGTTCAGTACGGTGTGAATGGGGCTTAGGCCTGGTTATAGTGTGACCCTAACCCTAACCCTTATAGTGTGAATGGGGCTGGGGCCTGGTTATAGTGTGAATGGGGCCTGGTTATAGTGTGAATGGGGCTGGGGCCTGGTTATAGTGTGAATGGGGCTTAGGCCTGGTACGGTGTGTAGTGTGAATGGGGCTTAGGCCTGGTACGGTGTATAGTGTGAATGGGGCTGGGGCCTGGTTATAGTGTGAATGGGGCTGGGGCCTGGTTATAGTGTGAATGGGGCTGGGGCCTGGTTATAGTGTGAATGGGGCTGGGGCCTGGTTATATTGTGAATGGGGCCTGGTTATAGTGTGAATGGGGCTGGGGCCTGGTTATAGTGTGAATGGGGCTTAGGCCTGGTTATAGTGTGAATGGGGCTGGGGCCTGGTTAAAGAGTCCAGTGGTACGGTGTGTGTAGTGTGAATGGGGCTTAGGCCTGGTTATAGTGTGAATGGGGCTTGGGCCTGGTACGTTGTGTAGTGTGAATGGGGCTTGGGCCTGGTTATAGTGTGAATGGGAATTTTCTATAAGAAAAAGAAAACCAATCGCCTATAATCGGCCGGCCGATAAAATATTTGGTCGGGCCGTAAAATATATATACATATATATATATATATATATGTATATATATGTACAAATATATATATATTCATAATTCATATTTATGTATACATAGTTGAATCCACTCAGATCTTAAACTAAATGTCTAAATGAATATTATGAACTTATAGTGTGAATGGGGCTGGGGCCTGGTTATGGTGTGAATGGGGCCTGGTTATAGTGTGAATGGGGCTTAGGCCTGGTACGGTGTGTAGTGTGAATGGGGCTGGGGCCTGGTTATAGTGTGAATGGGGCTGGGGCCTGGTTATAGCAAGAATGGGGCTGGGGCCTGGTTATAGTGTGAATGGGGCTGGGGCCTGGTTATATTGTGAATGGGGCTTAGGCCTGGTTATAGTGTGAATGGGGCTGGGGTTAGGGTTAGAGGGTTAGGGTTAGGGTTAGGGGTTAGGGTTAGGGTTAGGGTTAGGGTTAGGGTTAGGGTTAGGGTTAGGGTTAGAGGGTTAGGGTTAGGGTTAGGGTTAGGGTTAGGTTAAGGGTTAGGGTTAGGGTTAGGGTTAGGGTTAGGGTTAGGGTTAGGTTAAGGGCTACTTACCACTTTTCAAAAGTTGTTTTTTTGGACCTAGCTCAGGCAAACAGAGGGGCATGGGAATTCCGAGACCACCCTCGGATAGGTCTGTCCCCAGCGGACCTGCTCACGAAATGTGGCGCCACTGGTGGCTTGTTTGGGTACTGCAATCTTGATTTGAAAACTTTGAAGTGCTGCCATTCAAAGAAACAGAGGGGCATGGGAATTCTGGATAGTGCCCGTGGTAGCCCTGAGCCCCCTCTACATGCCTGAGAAATTTGGCGCCCCTAGTGGCAACTTTTTTTAACATGGGACAACATTTCAAAGTGCTGCCATGGGAACAGGGAGAGGGGTGTGGGAATTTGGAGCATATGGGGTGGTGGGTATGGATGAGGGCTACGTCTGTGCAAAATCTTGTTCCCCTGGCGGCTTGTTTTGGTATAGAAAATTGAATTTGAAAATTTCAAAGTTGTGCCACTCGGCGAGGGAGATGGGCATAGGGACGGCCTTTGGTGTGGGAGGTGCCCCAGGCCCCCTAGACATGTGTGCGAAGTTTTGGAGTTCTAGCTCACTTTCTTCATATAGCTGCCATTGACCCCCTATGTAAAAAAGGTTGAACATTTTACCAAGTGCCGAGTCCAAAAAATAAAGTTCCCCCAGAAAGTGTCTAGGAGCACGTTTCAGGCCATTTTGAGTCGTTTGGTAATGGTCTGTATTGAAGTTTTTTAAAAACCCTATATAAAGGGTTAGGTAGTTTGAGCTATCTCGGTGACACCCCCTGCTTCATCCGACGACTGGGCAGTTGAAGTGGGGTGACACAGTCATTCCACTCCAGGGTCATAGTCGAAAAGTTTTGATTTGTTTTAACCCACGAGCCAAACATCATAGACACTGACTGATTCAAACTGAACCTTTATTTTTTTTGTAAACAATTATAAAAAATAAGAGGGGGTAGGACCAGAAAAGTTTTTCTTAACTTCTTCCCTTTTGAACATGAACCATGTTATTTGAGTTATGTATTTGTTGCTTAGGATCCTGAGGACCCCATTTGTTTGTTTTTAATTTATTTATTTCCTTTTTTACTGCTCAATTGTTTTATTTTAGTTTGTATTATTTTTTTAACCATGTTCAATAAAGACTTAAAAAAAACAAAAAAAAAAACACCCTCCTGTCCAGTGCCGGGGATCGAACAAGCAACCTCATTGTTACTGGTCGGGCACCTTTCCTCTAGGCTATCCTACCACCCCAACTGTCAGAGGCCTGGGTGTTAATCTCTGCAAATGTGTGTGTGTGTGTGTGTGTGTGTGTGTGTGTGTGTCTGTCTGTCTGTCTGTCTGTCTGTCTGGGAATTTTCTACAGCCCAATATCACAAATAGACATTTGCCTCAGTGGGCTTCACCATTCCATACAGTATGACAGTATAAAGAACACTTAATGACTAAATGTTGTTTTGAAAACACTTGAACAGACGATCAAACAAGGAGAGTGTTGGGACAATGGGACAGATAGTGAGGACCAACATGGGCTGACTGCAGTCTTACTTTAGTTTTGTTTCCACACATTGGTACAGTATGATTTGTTATGGTTCGGTACGGTTCGGTACGGTTCAGTACGGCTCAGTACGGTTCGGTACGGTTCGGTGCGGTTTGGTACGGTTCGGTACGGTTCAGTACGGTGTGAATGGGGCTTAGGCCTGGTTATAGTGTGACCCTAACCCTAACCCTTATAGTGTGAATGGGGCTGGGGCCTGGTTATAGTGTGAATGGGGCTGGGGCCTGGTTATAGTGTGAATGGGGCTGGGGCCTGGTTATAGTGTGAATGGGGCTTAGGCCTGGTACGGTGTGTAGTGTGAATGGGGCTTAGGCCTGGTACGGTGTATAGTGTGAATGGGGCTGGGGCCTGGTTATAGTGTGAATGGGGCTGGGGCCTGGTTATAGTGTGAATGGGGCTGGGGCCTGGTTATATTGTGAATGGGGCCTGGTTATAGTGTGAATGGGGCTGGGGCCTGGTTATAGTGTGAATGGGGCTTAGGCCTGGTTATAGTGTGAATGGGGCTGGGGCCTGGTTAAAGAGTCCAGTGGTACGGTGTGTGTAGTGTGAATGGGGCTTAGGCCTGGTTATAGTGTGAATGGGGCTTGGGCCTGGTACGTTGTGTAGTGTGAATGGGGCTTGGGCCTGGTTATAGTGTGAATGGGAATTTTCTATAAGAAAAAGAAAACCAATCGCCTATAATCGGCCGGCCGATAAAATATTTGGTCGGGCCGTAAAATATATATACATATATATATATATATATATATATATATATATATATATATATATATATATATATGTACAAATATATATATATTCATAATTCATATTTATGTATACATAGTTGAATCCACTCAGATCTTAAACTAAATGTCTAAATGAATATTATGAACTTATAGTGTGAATGGGGCTGGGGCCTGGTTATAGTGTGAATGGGGCCTGGTTATAGTGTGAATGGGGCTTAGGCCTGGTACGGTGTGTAGTGTGAATGGGGCTGGGGCCTGGTTATAGTGTGAATGGGGCTGGGGCCTGGTTATAGCAAGAATGGGGCTGGGGCCTGGTTATAGTGTGAATGGGGCTGGGGCCTGGTTATATTGTGAATGGGGCTTAGGCCTGGTTATAGTGTGAATGGGGCTGGGGTTAGGGTTAGAGGGTTAGGGTTAGGGTTAGGGGTTAGGGTTAGGGTTAGGGTTAGGGTTAGGGTTAGGGTTAGGGTTAGGTTAAGGGTTAGGGTTAGGGTTAGGGTTAGGGTTAGGGTTAGGGTTAGGGTTAGGTTAAGGGCTACTTACCACTTTTCAAAAGTTGTTTTTTTGGACCTAGCTCAGGCAAACAGAGGGGCATGGGAATTCCGAGACCACCCTCGGATAGGTCTGGCCCCAGCGGACCTGCTCATGAAATGTGGCATCACTGGTGGCTTGTTTGGGTACTGCAATCTTGATTTGAAAACTTTGAAGTGCTGCCATTCAAAGAAACAGAGGGGTATGGGAATTCTGGATAGTGCCCGTGGTAGCCCTGGGCCCCCTCTACATGCCTGAGAAATTTGGCGCCCCTAGTGGCAACTTTTTTTAACATGGGACAACATTTCAAAGTGCTGCCATGGGAACAGGGAGAGGGGTGTGGGAATTTGAAGCATATGGGGTGGTGGGTATGGATGAGGGCTACGTCTGTGCAAAATATTGGCCCCCTGGCGGCTTGTTTTGGTATAGAAAATTGAATTTGAAAGTTTCAAAGTTGTGCCACTCGGCGAGGGAGATGGGCATAGGGACGGCCTTTGGTGTGGGAGGTGCCCCAGGCCCCCTAGACATGTGTGCGAAGTTTTGGAGTTCTAGCTCACTTCCTTCATATAGCTGCCATTGACCCCCTATGTAAAAAAGGTTGAACATTTTACCAAGTGCAGAGTCCAAAAAATAAAGTTCCCCCAGAAAGTGTCTAGGAGCACGTTTCAGGCCATTTTGAGTCGTTTGGTAATGGTCTGTATTGAAGTTTTTTAAAAACCCTATATAAAGGGTTAGGTAGTTTGAGCTATCTCGGTGACACCCCCTGCTTCATCCGACGACTGGGCAGTTGAAGTGGGGTGACACAGTCATTCCACTCCAGGGTCATAGTCGAAAAGTTTTGATTTGTTTTAACCCACGAGCCAAACATCATAGACACTGACTGATTCAAACTGAACCTTTATTTTTTTTGTAAACAATTATAAAAAATAAGAGGGGGTAGGACCAGAAAAGTTTTTCTTAACTTCTTCCCTTTTGAACATGAACCATGTTATTTGAGTTATGTATTTGTTGCTTAGGATCCTGAGGACCCCATTTGTTTGTTTTTAATTTATTTATTTCCTTTTTTACTGCTCAATTGTTTTATTTTAGTTTGTATTATTTTTTTAACCATGTTCAATAAAGACTTAAAAAAAAAAAAAAAAAAAAACACCCTCCTGTCCAGTGCCGGGGATCGAACAAGCAACCTCATTGTTACTGGTCGGGCACCTTTCCTCTAGGCTATCCTACCACCCCAACTGTCAGAGGCCTGGGTGTTAATCTCTGCAAATGTGTGTGTGTGTGTGTGTGTGTGTGTCTGTCTGTCTGTCTGGGAATTTTCTACAGCCCAATATCACAAATAGACATTTGCCTCAGTGGGCTTCACCATTCCATACAGTATGACAGTATAAAGAACACTTAATGACTAAATGTTGTTTTGAAAACACTTGAACAGACGATCAAACAAGGAGAGTGTTGGGACAATGGGACAGATAGTGAGGACCAACATGGGCTGACTGCAGTCTTACTTTAGTTTTGTTTCCACACATTGGTACAGTATGATTTGTTACGGTTCGGTACGGTTCGGTACGGTTCAGTACGGCTCAGTACGGTTCGGTACGGTTCGGTGCGGTTTGGTACGGTTCGGTACGGTTCAGTACGGTGTGAATGGGGCTTAGGCCTGGTTATAGTGTGACCCTAACCCTTATAGTGTGAATGGGGCTGGGGCCTGGTTATAGTGTGAATGGGGCTGGGGCCTGGTTATAGTGTGAATGGGGCTTAGGCCTGGTACGGTGTGTAGTGTGAATGGGGCTGGGGCCTGGTTATAGTGTGAATGGGGCTGGGGCCTGGTTATAGTGTGAATGGGGCTGGGGCCTGGTTAAAGAGTCCAGTGGTACGGTGTGTGTAGTGTGAATGGGGCTTAGGCCTGGTTATAGTGTGAATGGGGCTTGGGCCTGGTACGTTGTGTAGTGTGAATGGGGCTTGGGCCTGGTTATAGTGTGAATGGGAATTTTCTATAAGAAAAAGAAAACCAATCGCCTATAATCGGCCGGCCGATAAAATATTTGGTCGGGCCGTAAAATATATATACATATATATATATATATACATATATATATATATATATATATATATATATATATATATATGTACAAATATATATATATTCATAATTCATATTTATGTATACATAGTTGAATCCACTCAGATCTTAAACTAAATGTCTAAATGAATATTATGAACTTATAGTGTGAATGGGGCTGGGGCCTGGTTATAGTGTGAATGGGGCTGGGGCCTGGTTATAGCAAGAATGGGGCTGGGGCCTGGTTATAGTGTGAATGGGGCTGGGGCCTGGTTATATTGTGAATGGGGCTTAGGCCTGGTTATAGTGTGAATGGGGCTGGGGTTAGGGTTAGAGGGTTAGAGGGTTAGGGTTAGGGTTAGGGGTTAGGGTTAGGGTTAGGGTTAGGGTTAGGGTTAGGGTTAGGGTTAGGGTTAGGTTAAGGGTTAGGGTTAGGGTTAGGGTTAGGGTTAGGGTTAGGGTTAGGGTTATAGGGTTAGGGTTAGGGTTAGGGTTGGTTAGGGTTAGGGTTAGGGTTAGGGTTAGGGGTTAGGGTTAGGTTAAGGGTTAGGGTTAGGGTTAGGGTTAGGGTTAGGGTTAGGTTAAGGGTTAGGGTTAGGTTTAGGGTTAGGGTTAGGGTTAGGGTTAGGTTAAGGGCTACTTACCACTTTTCAAAAGTTGTTTTTTTGGACCTAGCTCAGGCAAACAGAGGGGCATGGGAATTCCGAGACCACCCTCGGATAGGTCTGGCCCCAGCGGACCTGCTCACGAAATGTGGCGCCACTGGTGGCTTGTTTGGGTACTGCAATCTTGATTTTTAAAACTTTGAAGTGCTGCCATTCAAAGAAACAGAGGGGTATGGGAATTCTGGATAGTGCCCGTGGTAGCCCTGGGCCCCCTCTACATGCCTGAGAAATTTGGCGCCCCTAGTGGCAACTTTTTTTAACATGGGACAACATTTCAAAGTGCTGCCATGGGAACAGGGAGAGGGGTGTGGGAATTTGGAGCATATGGGGTGGTGGGTATGGATGAGGGCTACGTCTGTGCAAAATCTTGTTCCCCTGGCGGCTTGTTTTGGTATAGAAAATTGAATTTGAAAATTTCAAAGTTGTGCCACTCGGCGAGGGAGATGGGCATAGGGACGGCCTTTGGTGTGGGAGGTGCCCCAGGCCCCCTAGACATGTGTGCGAAGTTTTGGAGTTCTAGCTCACTTCCTTCATATAGCTGCCATTGACCCCCTATGTAAAAAAGGTTGAACATTTTACCAAGTGCCGAGTCCAAAAAATAAAGTTCCCCCAGAAAGTGTCTAGGAGCACGTTTCAGGCCATTTTGAGTCGTTTGGTAATGGTCTGTATTGAAGTTTTTTAAAAACCCTATATAAAGGGTTAGGTAGTTTGAGCTATCTCGGTGACACCCCCTGCTTCATCCGACGACTGGGCAGTTGAAGTGGGGTGACACAGTCATTCCACTCCAGGGTCATAGTCGAAAAGTTTTGATTTGTTTTAACCCACGAGCCAAACATCATAGACACTGACTGATTCAAACTGAACCTTTATTTTTTTTGTAAACAATTATAAAAAATAAGAGGGGGTAGGACCAGAAAAGTTTTTCTTAACTTCTTCCCTTTTGAACATGAACCATGTTATTTGAGTTATGTATTTGTTGCTTAGGATCCTGAGGACCCCATTTGTTTGTTTTTAATTTATTTATTTCCTTTTTTACTGCTCAATTGTTTTATTTTAGTTTGTATTATTTTTTTTAACCATGTTCAATAAAGACTTAAAAAAAACAAAAAAAAAAACACCCTCCTGTCCAGTGCCGGGGATCGAACAAGCAACCTCATTGTTACTGGTCGGGCACCTTTCCTCTAGGCTATCCTACCACCCCAACTGTCAGAGGCCTGGGTGTTAATCTCTGCAAATGTGTGTGTGTGTGTGTGTGTGTGTGTGTGTGTCTGTCTGTCTGTCTGTCTGTCTGTCTGTCTGTCTGGGAATTTTCTACAGCCCAATATCACAAATAGACATTTGCCTCAGTGGGCTTCACCATTCCATACAGTATGACAGTATAAAGAACACTTAATGACTAAATGTTGTTTTGAAAACACTTGAACAGACGATCAAACAAGGAGAGTGTTGGGACAATGGGACAGATAGTGAGGACCAACATGGGCTGACTGCAGTCTTACTTTAGTTTTGTTTCCACACATTGGTACAGTATGATTTGTTACGGTTCGGTACGGTTCGGTTCGGTTCAGTACGGCTCAGTACGGTTCGGTACGGTTCGGTGCGGTTTGGTACGGTTCGGTACGGTTCAGTACGGTGTGAATGGGGCTTAGGCCTGGTTATAGTGTGACCCTAACCCTTATAGTGTGAATGGGGCTGGGGCCTGGTTATAGTGTGAATGGGGCTGGGGCCTGGTTATAGTGTGAATGGGGCTTAGGCCTGGTACGGTGTGTAGTGTGAATGGGGCTGGGGCCTGGTTATAGTGTGAATGGGGCTGGGGCCTGGTTATAGTGTGAATGGGGCTGGGGCCTGGTTATAGTGTGAATGGGGCTTAGGCCTGGTTATAGTGTGAATGGGGCTGGGGCCTGGTTAAAGAGTCCAGTGGTACGGTGTGTGTAGTGTGAATGGGGCTTAGGCCTGGTTATAGTGTGAATGGGGCTTGGGCCTGGTACGTTGTGTAGTGTGAATGGGGCTTGGGCCTGGTTATAGTGTGAATGGGAATTTTCTATAAGAAAAAGAAAACCAATCGCCTATAATCGGCCGGCCGATAAAATATTTGGTCGGGCCGTAAAATATATATACATATATATATATATATACATATATATATATATATATATATATATATATATATATATATATATATATATATATATATATATATATATATATATATATATATGTACAAATATATATATATTCATAATTCATATTTATGTATACATAGTTGAATCCACTCAGATCTTAAACTAAATGTCTAAATGAATATTATGAACTTATAGTGTGAATGGGGCTGGGGCCTGGTTATAGTGTGAATGGGGCTGGGGCCTGGTTATAGCAAGAATGGGGCTGGGGCCTGGTTATATTGTGAATGGGGCTTAGGCCTGGTTATAGTGTGAATGGGGCTGGGGTTAGGGTTAGAGGGTTAGAGGGTTAGGGTTAGGGTTAGGGGTTAGGGTTAGGGTTAGGGTTAGGGTTAGGGTTAGGGTTAGGGTTAGGGTTAGGTTAAGGGTTAGGGTTAGGGTTAGGGTTAGGGTTAGGGTTAGGGTTAGGGTTATAGGGTTAGGGTTAGGGTTAGGGTTGGTTAGGGTTAGGGTTAGGGTTAGGGTTAGGGGTTAGGGTTAGGTTTAGGGTTAGGGTTAGGTTAAGGGTTAGGGTTAGGGTTAGGGTTAGGGTTAGGTTAAGGGCTACTTACCACTTTTCAAAAGTTGTTTTTTTGGACCTAGCTCAGGCAAACAGAGGGGCATGGGAATTCCGAGACCACCCTCGGATAGGTCTGGCCCCAGCGGACCTGCTCACGAAATGTGGCGCCACTGGTGGCTTGTTTGGGTACTGCAATCTTGATTTGAAAACTTTGAAGTGCTGCCATTCAAAGAAACAGAGGGGTATGGGAATTCTGGATAGTGCCCGTGGTAGCCCTGGGCCCCCTCTACATGCCTGAGAAATTTGGCGCCCCTAGTGGCAACTTTTTTTAACATGGGACAACATTTCAAAGTGCTGCCATGGGAACAGGGAGAGGGGTGTGGGAATTTGAAGCATATGGGGTGGTGGGTATGGATGAGGGCTACGTCTGTGCAAAATATTGGCCCCCTGGCGGCTTGTTTTGGTATAGAAAATTGAATTTGAAAGTTTCAAAGTTGTGCCACTCGACGAGGGAGATGGGCATAGGGACGGCCTTTGGTGTGGGAGGTGCCCCAGGCCCCCTAGACATGTGTGCGAAGTTTTGGAGTTCTAGCTCACTTCCTTCATATAGCTGCCATTGACCCCCTATGTAAAAAAGGTTGAACATTTTACCAAGTGCCGAGTCCAAAAAATAAAGTTCCCCCAGAAAGTGTCTAGGAGCACGTTTCAGGCCATTTTGAGTCGTTTGGTAATGGTCTGTATTGAAGTTGTTTGTTGCTTAGGATCCTGAGGACCCCATTTGTTTGTTTTTAATTTATTTATTTCCTTTTTTACTGCTCAATTGTTTTATTTTAGTTTGTATTATTTTTTTAACCATGTTCAATAAAGACTTAAAAAAAAAAAAAAAAAAAAAAACACCCTCCTGTCCAGTGCCGGGGATCGAACAAGCAACCTCATTGTTACTGGTCGGGCACCTTTCCTCTAGGCTATCCTACCACCCCAACTGTCAGAGGCCTGGGTGTTAATCTCTGCAAATGTGTGTGTGTGTGTGTGTGTGTGTGTGTGTGTCTGTCTGTCTGTCTGTCTGTCTGTCTGGGAATTTTCTACAGCCCAATATCACAAATAGACATTTGCCTCAGTGGGCCTCACCATTCCATACAGTATGACAGTATAAAGAACACTTAATGACTAAATGTTGTTTTGAAAACACTTGAACAGACGATCAAACAAGGAGAGTGTTGGGACAATGGGACAGATAGTGAGGACCAACATGGGCTGACTGCAGTCTTACTTTAGTTTTGTTTCCACACATTGGTACAGTATGATTTGTTACGGTTCGGTACGGTTCAGTACGGCTCAGTACGGTTCGGTACGGTTCGGTGCGGTTTGGTACGGTTCGGTACGGTTCAGTACGGTGTGAATGGGGCTTAGGCCTGGTTATAGTGTGACCCTAACCCTAACCCTTATAGTGTGAATGGGGCTGGGGCCTGGTTATAGTGTGAATGGGGCCTGGTTATAGTGTGAATGGGGCTGGGGCCTGGTACGGTGTGTAGTGTGAACGGGGCTTAGGCCTGGTACGGTGTATAGTGTGAATGGGGCTGGGGCCTGGTTATAGTGTGAATGGGGCTGGGGCCTGGTTATAGTGTGAATGGGGCCTGGTTATAGTGTGAATGGGGCTTAGGCCTGGTACGGTGTGTAGTGTGAATGGGGCTGGGGCCTGGTTATAGTGTGAATGGGGCTGGGGCCTGGTTATAGCAAGAATGGGGCTGGGGCCTGGTTATAGTGTGAATGGGGCTGGGGCCTGGTTATATAGTGAATGGGGCTTAGGCCTGGTTATAGTGTGAATGGGGCTGGGGTTAGGGTTAGGGTTAGGGTTAGGGGTTAGGGTTAGGGTTAGGGTTAGGGTTAGGGTTAGGGTTAGAGGGTTAGGGTTAGGGTTAGGGTTAGGGTTAGGGTTAGGTTAAGGGTTAGGGTTAGGGTTAGGGTTAGGGTTAGGGTTAGGGTTAGGGTTAGGTTAAGGGCTACTTACCACTTTTCAAAAGTTGTTTTTTTGGACCTAGCTCAGGCAAACAGAGGGGCATGGGAATTCCGAGACCACCCTCGGATAGGTCTGGACCCAGCGGACCTGCTCACGAAATGTGGCGCCACTGGTGGCTTGTTTGGGTACTGCAATCTTGATTTGAAAACTTTGAAGTGCTGCCATTCAAAGAAACAGAGGGGCATGGGAATTCTGGATAGTGCCCGTGGTAGCGCTGGGCCCCCTCTACATGCCTGAGAAATTTGGCGCCCCTAGTGGCAACTTTTTTTAACATGGGACAACATTTCAAAGTGCTGCCATGGGAACAGGGAGAGGGGTGTGGGAATTTGAAGCATATGGGGTGGTGGGTATGGATGAGGGCTACGTCTGTGCAAAATCTTGGCCCCCTGGCGGCTTGTTTTGGTATAGAAAATTGAATTTGAAAATTTCAAAGTTGTGCCACTCGGCGAGGGAGATGGGCATAGGGACGGTGTGGGAGGTGCCCCAGGCCCCCTAGACATGTGTGCGAAGTTTTGGAGTTCTAGCTCACTTCCTTCATATAGCTGCCATTGACCCCCTATGTAAAAAAGGTTGAACATTTTACCAAGTGCCGAGTCCAAAAAATAAAGTTCCACCAGAAAGTGTCTAGGAGCACGTTTCAGGCCATTTTGAGTCGTTTGGTAATGGTCTGTATTGAAGTTTTTTAAAAACCCTATATAAAGGGTTAGGTAGTTTGAGCTATCTCGGTGACACCCCCTGCTTCATCCGACGACTGGGCAGTTGAAGTGGGGTGACACAGTCATTCCACTCCAGGGTCATAGTCGAAAAGTTTTGATTTGTTTTAACCCACGAGCCAAACATCATAGACACTGACTGATTCAAACTGAACCTTTATTTTTTTTGTAAACAATTATAAAAAATAAGAGGGGGTAGGACCAGAAAAGTTTTTCTTAACTTCTTCCCTTTTGAACATGAACCATGTTATTTGAGTTATGTATTTGTTGCTTAGGATCCTGAGGACCCCATTTGTTTGTTTTTAATTTATTTATTTCCTTTTTTACTGCTCAATTGTTTTATTTTAGTTTGTATTATTTTTTTAACCATGTTCAATAAAGACTTAAAAAAAAAAAAAAAAAAAACACCCTCCTGTCCAGTGCCGGGGATCGAACAAGCAACCTCATTGTTACTGGTCGGGCACCTTTCCTCTAGGCTATCCTACCACCCCAACTGTCAGAGGCCTGGGTGTTAATCTCTGCAAATGTGTGTGTGTGTGTGTGTGTGTGTGTGTGTGTGTGTGTGTGTGTGTCTGTCTGTCTGTCTGTCTGTCTGTCTGTCTGGGAATTTTCTACAGCCCAATATCACAAATAGACATTTGCCTCAGTGGGCTTCACCATTCCATACAGTATGACAGTATAAAGAACACTTAATGACTAAATGTTGTTTTGAAAACACTTGAACAGACGATCAAACAAGGAGAGTGTTGGGACAATGGGACAGATAGTGAGGACCAACATGGGCTGACTGCAGTCTTACTTTAGTTTTGTTTCCACACATTGGTACAGTATGATTTGTTACGGTTCGGTACGGTTCGGTACGGTTCAGTACGGCTCAGTACGGTGTGAATGGGGCTTAGGCCTGGTTATAGTGTGACCCTAACCCTAACCCTTATAGTGTGAATGGGGCTGGGGCCTGGTTATAGTGTGAATGGGGCTTGGTTATAGTGTGAATGGGGCTTAGGCCTGGTACGGTGTGTAGTGTGAATGGGGCTTAGGCCTGGTACGGTGTATAGTGTGAATGGGGCTGGGGCCTGGTTATAGTGTGAATGGGGCCTGGTTATAGTGTGAATGGGGCTGGGGCCTGGTTATAGTGTGAATGGGGCCTGGTTATAGTGT
>NW_027648186.1:85000-87500 GCF_949987685.1 Ammodytes marinus
TTTTTCCCCTTAGAAAGGGTCTCATATATGTCCATATTTCTGCATATTTTGGACCAAGGCCTAGTGCCGCCATCTTGAAAGTGTCATAGTTGGAATGTCATCAGGTGCATTGTTTAACATTTAGAATTGTTCTTGTCCTTGAAGGCCACTGTAGCTTCTGTTATTATTCTAAAGGGTTGGGGTTACCCAGGGAGCGTTGCATTCTAGAACTTTGTAGATGATGTCATATTACACACTGCACCTTTAAAGTCCAGAGCTTCTATATCACCAAAAACAAGCAGAATAAACACTCATTGTAAGACATACTATTTTGAGTGGAAGAAAACAAGATGGGGCGCCCTTAGCTCAGGTGGTAGGGCGTTCCCCCCCCCCATGGGCCTCAACCAGCAGCGGCCACTTGTGTCATGGTTGTTGTGTCCTTGGGCAAGACACTTCACCCACCTTGCCTTGTGTGAATGTCGATAGTTAGCCTGCTGCTATCGGTGTATGAATGTGTGTGTGAATGGTAACGTGGGAAAGGAAAACAGGTCTCCCTTGAAAAAGAGTCTTCGGTCTCAATGGGATTTACCTGTATAAATAAAGGTTAAAAAAATAAAAATAAAATCCAGCCCGCGGTCGTTCTCTGCATGTCACTCCCCTCTCTGCCCCATTTCAACTCTGTCTCTACACCATCAATAAAGCATAAAAATGCCCAAAAAAAAAAAAAAAAGAATAAACACTAATTGTAAGACATACTATTTTGAGTGGAACAAAACAAGATGTTAGCCTATGACGTTGTGAATGAGGGAAAAAAAACTGACTATTCTCAATGTACTTCTTTCTATGAGTTATTGTGAAACATTTAAAACATATTAATCTTTCAATATCTATATAAGCTCTAGTGCGATGCATACTGGTACTGTTTCTCCATACTGTAGATTTCTATGCTGTACATCAAAGTGCCATTTAAAGGTGCAGTGTGTAATATGACATCATCAAGAAAGTTCTACAAAGTTCTAGAATGCAACGCTCCCTGGGTAACCCCACCCCTTTAGAATAATAACAGAAGCTACAGTGGCCTTCAAGGACAAGAACAATTCTACATTTTAAACAATGCACCTGATGACATTCCAACTATGACACTTCCAAAATGGCGGTGACAAGGCCTTGGTCCAAAGTATGCAGAAATATGGACATATATGAGACCCTTTCTGAGGAAAAAAATTATAATTAAAAAAAAAAAAATCAGCTATTATGCACTAAATTAAACGTACTTATGGATATTATAATTACTTTCTACAAAATCTGCTGGGAAATAAAACCCCAAATTCTACACACTGCAGCTTTAAGTGTATCAAGCTCCATGTTCTCAATGTTTAAATGTCAGTTTGTCTGGCTGTGTTTGTGTCTGTGGTTGTGCTTTTGTTCTGTTGTACTCTGTATGTTTCAGAAAGCACTGTCACTGTGCCCAAGACAAATTTCTCCACGGGGACAATAAAGTTTAACCTAACCTAACATGATAATAAAACGTATTGGATTTATATAGCACTTTTCACACACTCAAAGCACTTTACAGGGTTCCAGGTTCCATTCATTCACACACAGTCATACCGGTGGTGGAAGCGTGGCTGCCATTCAGCGCCTACGGCCCCTCAGACCACCACCTCAAACACACAGCAGTCATACACATTCACACCAGGCAAGGTGGGTGAAGTGTCTTGCCCAAGGACACAACAACCATGACACAGGTGGCAGGGTGGGGATCGAACCTCCAACCCTTCAATCATTGGCCGACCCGCTCTACCAACTGAGACACAGTCGCCCCTATCTACAGGCATCGAAAAATGAAATAAAGGAAGACAGTCATGAAGTAGATGGGGATTACTTCTCTTGAAGGTGCAGTGTGTAGAATTGTGGGTTTTATTTCCTAGCAGATTTTGTAGAAAGTAATTATAATATCCATAACTACATTTAATTTAGTGCATAATAGCTGAAAAAAAATGTTTTAATTATTTTTTTTCCCTTAGAAAGGGTCTCATATATGTCCATATTTCTGCATATTTTGGACCAAGGCCTAGTGCCGCCATCTTGAAAGTTTCATAGTTGGAATGTCATCAGGTGCATTGTTTGAAATTTAGAATTGTTCTTGTCCTTGAAGGCCACTGTAGCTTCTGTTATTATTCTAAAGGGGTGGGGTTACCCAGGGAGCGTTGCATTCTAGAACTTTGTAGAACTTTCTTGATGATGTCATATTACACACTGCACCTTTAAAGGGACACTGTGTAATATGACATCATCAAGAAAGATCTAGAAAGTTCTAGAATGCAACGCTCCCTGGGTAACCCCAACCCTTTTTGAATAATAACAGAAGCTACAGTGGCCTTCAAGGACAAGAACAATTCAAATGTTTAAACAATGCACCTGATGCCATTCCAAAAACATGGATGCCTCCATAAGACTTGCCTGCTCAATGTACAAAATGTAATATTAATATTTGTAATTCTCCGCTCAGGAGGATAAT
>NW_027648186.1:92500-102500 GCF_949987685.1 Ammodytes marinus
CACTGCCACACGCACAAGCACACACTGCCACACACACACACACACACACACACACACACACACACACACACACACACACACACACACACACACACACACACACACACACACACACACACACACACACTGCCACACACACACACACACTGCCACACACACACACACACACTACCACGCACACACACACTGCCACACACACACACACACACACACACACACTGCCGCACACACACACACACACTACCACGCACACTGCCACACACACACACACACACACACACACACACACACACACACACACACACACACACACACACACACACACACACACTGTTGATCGGTTTTTAATTTACATGAATCAATATTTGCTTAAAAATTACTCACATTCCTGATTCACTCAAGTTGGTAATTTAATGTGAGACACTGCTGTGTGTGTGTGTGTGTGTGTGTGTGTGTGTGTGTGTGTGTGTCAGTGTGTGTGTGTGTGTGTGTGTGTGTGTGTCAGTGTGTGTGTGTGTGTGTGTGTGTGTGTGTCAGTGTGTGTGTGTGTGTGTGTGTCTCTGTGAATAGGGTAAAAAAAAAATGTACTTATAGATGTCATCTTGAAAGTAAATAATTTTTTGTGATACAATTTCAGCGTGCACGTGCGGACCAGACCTTTTTATACCAAAAGGAGAGTAAGCTGTTATTTGAGACTTCTACTATTGCATCCCTCTCTTAAAGGTGCAGTGTGTAATATGACATCATCAAGTTAGTAAGTTCTACAAAGTTCTAGAATGCAACGCTCCCTGGGTAACCCCAACCCTTTAGAATAATAACAGAAGCTACAGTGGCCTTCAAGGATAAGAACAATTCTACATTTTAAACAATGCACCTGATGACATTCCAACTATGACACTTTCAAGATGGCGGCACTAGGCCTTGGTCCAAAATATGCAGAAATATAGACATATATGAGACCCTTTCTAATATTATGCACTAAATTAAACGTACTTATGGATATTATAATTACTTTCTACAAAATCTGCTAGGAAATAAAACCCAAAATTCTACACACTGCAGGTTTAAGAGGGTTTTAATCTATAGTCTTCAATAAATAAGATATATTTTTGCACCAATTCATGCCTGGTCATTGTTCATGTTAGGGGAAGATACATCGGTAAAAACACACTCATAGCTAATGTAAACAGGTTCCTCCTGCCCATCAAATTGGAGGCGGCGTTGTCAGGCATATAAGGTAATATCTTACCTATGGTTACCACATTTTTTTCATAAATGTAAATTTGACATATATATCTAACTACAGCTAAGTACGTCTGCATCTCTTTGGAAAATACATCTAGATATTGGATAAAGCCAGAGTTCAATTGTTTTTTTTTTTGCATTGTTATGCTTTATTGATAGTGTAGAGACAGAGTTGAAATGGGGCAGAGAGGGGAGTGACATGCAGAGAACGACCGCGGGCTGGAATCGAACCCGGGTCCGCTGCTGGCCGAGGCCCATGGGGGGGGGGGGGACGCCCTACAAACTGAGCTAAGGGCGCCCCCCCCTTAAATCTTTTGTTCATTTTTAACACATATTAGTGTTATATTAGATTTTGGCCTTTTTAAATTTTTAAGGAAAAAAAAAATACTATGAACAGTCTTAGGTCTTAAAAATGTCATGTCTCATAAATCAGACAGTGAACAACATATGAACAAATCCTTCTGTGATAACCTTCAGAATAGTGACAGACAGACAGACTGACAGACAGACAGACAGACAGATAGATAGATAGATAGATAGATAGATAGATAGATAGATAGATAGATAGATAGATAGATAGATAGATAGATAGATAGATAGATAGATAGATAGATAGATAACTAGATAGATAGACAGACAGACAGACAGACAGACAGACAGACAGACAGACAGACAGACAGACAGACAGACAGACAGACAGACAGACAGACAGACAGACAGATAGATAGATAGATAGATAGATAGATAGATAGATAGATAGATAGATAGATAGATAGATAGATAGATAGATAGATAGATAGATAGATAAATAACTAGACAGACAGACAGACAGACAGACAGACAGACAGACAGACAGACAGACAGACAGACAGATAGATAGATAGATAGATAGATAGATAGATAGATAGATAGATAGATAGATAGATAGATAGATAGATAGATAGATAGATAGATAGATAGATAGATAGATAGATAACTAGATAGATAGATAGATAGATAGATAGATAGATAGATAGATAGATAGATAGATAGATAGATAGATAGATAGATAGACAGACAGACAGACAGACATACACTGTAAACCTTTGATGTAAATTTACAGCTAAAATCCTACAGTATCATACTGTATTGATGTTCTACAAGATCATACTGTAAATTGCAATGCATTTTGGGAGAAAATAATAATTTTACAGCAATATCTGAGAATGTTGCAGTTTACAGGTATTTTCTGTAAAAAGCAGTGCATGACGGGAAAATAAAGGAAGAGGCGGGAATTAAAATTTGAAATATTTAGGCGGCAATTTTTCTCTAGTCCATTTTAAGACAACTCATTTCACTCTTATTATAAAGCCTATAGTCTATGGTTTCACTTAAGACTATCACAGGATTTTATTTCTGTCTATTCTTGTGTTGTAATGTGTTTCTGGAACTACCTCTGCCCAGGACCGAAGAAATAAGGAGACCGTTAGTTTTTTTTAATCATTTTTCTCTGCGGGGTTTTCGAACACGGACTGTCGCACGGCATCAGTCGGTGTCAGTCTGTTCGGAACAAAGCACATTGGAGCAGCGTAGCTGTGTCAAGAGGACAGACCCGTGATTCATCGACAAATCGACATTCATGTAAGTTTAAATCTCTGTATTGCCTGCAAGCCTTGAACATCAAGTGTATTTTTTTAGTAATTTTTTTTTTTTGCAAGAAAACTGATTGCAACTGCTCACTTAGCAGAGCTAGGTAGCATGAGCTAGCCAGCCTACCGATCACAACCACTAACAGTTAGCCTACTTCATACACACATTTTGAATTTTGGAGCACGAGCTACACATACTAAAAAGGTATTGAAAATCCTCATGCTAATGCTGAACCTCAGATTTTCTCCTTGTTTCTGCTAAAATTAACTAGCTAATACAGGCTTTTTTTTATGCTAACGAACATGTAGCCTATCTACTTGGGAAATGTTCTGTAGCAAGTAGGGGTGTGCACGTAACCGTTTAGTAAATCATAACCGTTTAGGAAAAATCAATAAACTAAAACCGTTTAAAAAAAAATCTTCAAATTTAAAATTCTTTTTTTCAAAGTTTTTAATTATGTTCTGGAGACACACATTGATTGATTTTACATCACTAATAAACTGATGATAAATGGTGGGGATGATAAAAGCTAGTCTGCCGAATCTGTCTGTCCCTTGGCGAGTGTGTATCGGCGCACACACACACAAACACACACGGGGAGTCGCGGTGCTGGGGCTCGACTCACAGCCACGAGTGATGAAAGATAACCTAAAGATTAAAGTTACCCGGTTGACGTGAACTACTCTCGTAAGTAGCCCAAACTTTATAACACCTGTTCAACCTGCATACACGTATAGGCTATATTAATCAGGAAATTAATGAAGCGCGACAATGACGGCAAACACATGACAGGCGAACGTGTATGTGTGTGTGTGTGTGTGTGTGCGCCATGGACCTATTATAAGAGCTGTGTAAACCATAGAAAGTATATAAAAACGAGCGTGGTTCATGTCAACAGTGGGTTTACAGGCGAACGAACGCGTGTGTGTGTGTGCGCGCGCCTACAAGACGGCGGGCGCACGAGGACAATGACGTCACTGTTAACCGTGTACACGAAACAAATTCCGTACATGTTTAGACATTTTTGTAAACGTTCACACCCCTAGTAGCAAGCTCTGGTCTCAAATTGGCTCAGCTTTTCTTCTTGAACTAACTTTAGCCATCAAACGTTTATTTTTTTATTTATTTTTTGCTATCTGATCATTTATCTAACACAATGTTCCATTGTCAACTCTGTGGTCATGACTGTGACACTAAATTTGCATTTGTGAGGCATATGAAAATTCACAGGAGTTTCCCTTACTTGTCCTTCAGATGTGCCCTACCTAATTGTAATTGTACATTCAGAAACATAACAGTTTTCAAAACCCATGATGTATATAGGGATCACCCAAAGATAAGAGGCTATCTAGTCATTTTGTTGGCCATGAAACTAGCATAGCATGTCATGTGGATTTCTGCACCGTCAAGTGTTACAGCATTTCGAATGTATCCTCTCATTTGAAGAGTCATATTAGAGAGAGTAGGTCAGTTTCATGTCCATTTACAAACTGTGAAATATATTTACAAAATATTCACTGTTGTGTCTACATTTTCGTCACATTTGTCAAGAAATCACAAAAAAAGTGCAGTGAGAGGTCTCTCTTTAGAAATGGGAGCAAATATTCAGGAAGAGTGTGTCAGTGAGCAGGCTGAAGGCTTGGATGAGCAGACAGAAGTCACGGGTATGCAGGCAACTAACCCCGATATAGTCATACACGCAAAACATGCGTTGCCTAGGCGACTGTCTTAGAAAGCGCTGCAGTAAAGTATTACTGTATAGGCCTACACATATGAACAACTGGTGTAGCCATACCGGGCTATCCAAGATGGTGGCTGTTCTGCGCATGCGCTCCTCATATCGTGCACGCTCCTCAGATTGTGTAGCGACAACGCCATCATCAATGAGAGAACACTAGAGGCAGGGTTCAACATTTTTATTTTCTGCATCTCAACCTCTGCTGTGGGAAGAAAAAAAAGGGGCAAAGTAATTCGATTGATTTGTTGACTCGCGATCTTAATAAGTCGTTCACATCCCTAATATTAACTTGGCTCTCTTGGTATTGTCCCGCTCGCGGAGTGGATCGGAGGGTAGGCCTACAGCTCTGGCCTATAAAGCACACAATTTAATTGTGCTTGGTATGTAGTCTGTGTGGGGAAAAATGTACTTAAAACACTAAGCTAGAACCACCAGGTTTCGCTGTATAGCTACACCCACTAAAAGGTCAAATTTACCCTGTGGCAATTCTAGTGTTTAGCCTCAAGGTGGCAGTCTAAGACCACAAATGAGACAAATGGTCAAAATAAAGCTAATAAGCATACCTTGCCTTTTTGAATTCATTATAATGATCAACCAAAATTAAAACAAATTAAATTATTATTATAAATAGCCGTTATATCTTAAACAAATAATTAAAACTAAATAAATAAAATAATGAATTAAATAACAGATAAAGTAAAAAAAATAAAAATGTTATGTAATTTTTTTTTTTTTTTTTTTAAATCAAATTGAGAACCATCATATTTAGGCACTGTTTTCTTCAATTAAGAAACAGCTTTTTTAATAAGGAAATATCCTTTAATTTGGGCTTTTTGACAATATTTCTACCTTTTTTGCATTAGCCAAAGTTGTGGATATAGGGGATTGACCTATGACAAACAATACTTAAACTTATTTATTGCTGTTGTCTGGGTTTTAATTGGTTGGGTTAAGCCAAAATGCCATAGATAAAACTAATGAATATACCATTAATTCAAGTGAATGTACAGTGAATCATTTTGTTGCCATTTCTAATAACTATTCATATTATTTTAGGTCCAACATCGCTGACTGACCAGCGGTGGTGCATGAGCATTGAGGGCCATGTAGTAAGCGAAGGATCGTCCTTTTTGCTGGGGCTTGCTGTCCTCTTTTCTGCATACTACAATTTCAACCTGCAGTACCAGGAAAATGCAGCTTGCACGCAGGAATTCATTCAGAGGTAGGAGACTTTCCACACATCGCACACCTGGATTGACATTTACTTACAAGTGCTCCAAGCTTAGAATGTGCATAGCTAAAACTGCTGTTGTTGTCCTACTACAAGCAGCATTGGCTAACAATATTACTGCTGCTACTCCTAGTACTGTGTAACATGACTGGTGCTAATGCTCATACTACGAGTACTAGCCCCCACTTGCAGAATGAGCACTAGAACTAGAATCTTATTTACACGTTTTACACTTTTCAATATTTCTATTTTAACTTTTAAGCATTTCACTGTGTGGAGGACACCACCTGTTACATTTGAATTATACATGACAAATACTATGCTATTTGATTTGGTTAACTATAAACAATAGTAAAATAAGTCGCATTAGCAGTAGTGCTTCTACTCAGTTTATTGTAAGCCATGCTAGTTTATCTTTGGGTGATGCAAGGGCACTTCTGGTGCCCTTGCATCATTGCCCTGGACATTTAAAAAATGCAGGAGAAAACTATCAAATTACTGATTAAGTTAGGCTTTAAATATTGTTTTTAAGAGATTATTATTTATGGACATTTCTGGATTATTGGCAGCTTTGTTGTTTATTTCCTTTGGAATGTAGTAATACTGTATATTGGTTAAAACAGTATGATTTGTGGGGCAGTGGTCAGAGCGTCGCCCCCCGAGCCCAGAACCCGCAGCAGACCCGGGTTAGAATCCAGCCCGGGTTGTTCTCTGCATGTCTTCCCCTCTCTGCCACACTTCAACTCTGCCTCTCCAAACCTTTCTGATAAAAATAAAAATGCTCAAAAAATTATCTTAAAAAAAAATGAAATAGTATGATACATTTTTTAAACTTATACATATATTTCTGTTTGTATTGTCATTTAGGATCTGCTTTGTGATCAATCCGGAGAGGGGATCAAAGGCATACCATGGCCAGGCGCCTAGCAAAAAAACTGGAAAGATGGTCCAGAAAAAATCCTCCACCGTCAACCCCAGGTTTCGTCACTCATCAAGAAGCTCGTTGATTTCAAGTGGGACTTTGTCTAATCTTTGTCTCACTAACACCCTCACACTCACATGGACGGACAGACACACACACACTAATGCCTCGTTTCCACCGAGCACAGCGGGTCAGGTCAGAGCATCTTGGTCCGCTTATTTTGGCATTTCATTTGGCAAAAGTTGGGTAGTGTCCCAAAATAAGCGAGCTAAACCGCTCTGAACTGCTCCCATTTTTAGTACGTCTGAAAAGGGTGGTACCCCAATGGAGGGGTACCGAAAATGGGAGCGGCTTAAAGCGGTTAGGCGCGCATCTTTTGGGACCATACCCAACTTTTGGCAAATGAAAAGCAAAAATAAGCGGATTGAACCGCTCTGACCTGACCCACAAAACACAAACACAGGTGGCTGCTGACCAATGTAGCTCTACTGAATCCACAGCCTAGCCCTGCGTTCCAAATCGCATACACACACTCACTAATGCCTCGTTTCCACCGAAAAAGAGCGGGTCGGGTCGGGTCGGAGCGGTTCGATCTGCTTAATTTGGCTTTTCATTTGCCAAAAGGGTCCCAAAAGAAGAGCGCTTAACCGCTTTAAGCCGCTCCCATTTTGGGTACTCCTCCGTTGAAAGGGTGCCAAAAAGGTGGAGCTACACACTGCCGTCCGTTGATTGGTCGAAAGATTCATTTCCGCATTAAACCCTGTGTGTAGTCACCTCGGCAAGAGTGAGGAGAGTCTTGTGTTCAGCAAAAAATGTGAGCGCAGCACTCTGTTCATTGTGTAGTGTTTTTCCTCTTCTTCCTTCTTTCCTTTAAATGAATCAGAGGGCTACACTGCTTCCCGCCGTTAAGATGTCACCATAGTTAGCCTATAAAGCTGCCAGCGCTGTTCGCTCACTGTCTCTGTCGGCTTGCACTGAGCCGTCTCTGCGCATTTACCGGCGTGATTCGCTCACAACACGGGGGAAATGAATATAGAAGCGGCTGGTTTGGCCAAGCAAAAACAAGCAAAAACAAGAGACCGCTTGCTTGACCACAGTTGTTCCATGGCACGATAGTTTGACCCACATTCTGGCGCCGGCTATCGCAGTCCAGCCTATACCCCGCCCTACCAGCGCGCCTCTTTTGGGATCCTACCCAACTTTTGGCAAATGAAAAGCCAAAATAAGCGGACTGAACGGCTCCGACCCGACCCGCTCTGCTCGGTGGAAACGAGGCAATACACAAACACACACAAAACATAAACACAGGTGGCTGCAGCTGACCAATGTAGCTCTACTGAATCCACAGCATATCCCTGCATTCCAAATCAAATTGTCTTTCTTTTTTCTATCATACACATCTGACCATAAAAATAATCTAGTTAGGATGTAGTAGGCACATACGTTGGGACATACTTTTACTTGTTTATTTCATCCTAACATGGTGCCTTGATCTTGCCTCTTGCTTTTATATCCGTCTCATCCCAGTTTAATAAGGCGCATTAGGTCAGCGTTGTGTTTTGGTATGTATCATAGTCCTGAGGGGTGTATTACAAAGCAAGTTTAAGGGCTGGGCGAGGTCTGTTGAGTCTAAAGCCAGAGTTTTCAGTATCACGATAGATGGCTCTTTTTACCTGGCTAGATCACCATGGTTACTGTACGGCTAACCTGCTCCGACCAGTTGAGACAAATGGTCAAAATATAGCTAATAAGCTATATTTTTTTTAAATACCTTGCCTTTTTGAATTAATTATAATGATCAACCAAAATTAAAACAAACTAAATGATTATTATAAATAGCCGTAATATCTATCTATAAAATAATTAATTAAATAACAGATAAAGTAAAAATAAAAATGTAATGTCATTTTATCTTTTTTCTTTTTTTTATCAATTGAGAACCATCAAATTTAGGCACTGTTTTCTTAAATTAACTAACAGCGTTTGGGTCCAAACAGATGTAATTGAATGGTAAGCCCCTTGCCCCTCTATAAAACTGAAAGTGTTTTAAAATAATCAATCCATCTATCTGTATTGTATTTTTTGATTTGATTTCTTTACGTGTGAGTTTTGGGTGGGGTTACATTACAGTTTGTATATATGTTTCTTTAACTGTTTGACTATGTATTTGACTTCTGTTAGGATATTCATACATATGGAAATGTTGAGTTAAAATGTTGTTGCTTAAACTGTATACTGATTGAGTGCATGTGTGTCGATCTGATTTGAATTATTATAAGTACATGAATGTAAGGTCTCAGCTGTTAAAAGGTGGGGCTCATTCTTTAGAATATATGTAAAGTCTTATATTTTGTTTTGTTTTTGTGACTGCAAAATAAATAGTTAATTACATTTTGATTCTTTTCTCTTTTTCCATTGTTATTTAAGACTGATTGTTTATTTGATCTTTACCTATAAGATGGAATTTGAAGCTGTTGAAAAAAAATTAATTGATCAGTGTACCGCAATTATGAAAATGTGGAATAATAGTTATTTTGGTGCTGCTCTGAATTTGCTGTACATTTACAGCTAATAATGGCTGTAAATGTACAGCAAATTCATAGTTTATTTACAGTTACAGGTTATTGGAAATACAGTAATTGTAGAGGATAGATATTGTAGATTTACAGCAGATTACTGGCGAATCTGCTGCCAGTAAAATACTGTAAATAAAAATACAGTAGGTTTACTGTAAATAAACAGTAGTTTACTGGCGAATCTGCTGCCAGTAGAATACTGTAAATTTAAATAATACAGTAAGATACTGTATGTATATTTACAGTAAAATACCATAGTTTTTAAAGACAGTATGCTTACTGTAATTAAACAGTAGTTTACTGGCGAAGCTGCTGCCAGTATAATACTGTAAATTTACAGAAAAAAGTTTTACAGTGTAGTGCTAAGAATGATCATGGAAAGTTTAGTTGATGTAAGTGCTTTAGAAGTTGAGATTTTTTTAGAATTGACCGCTTGACAGCTTGTTTTCGCCTGCCATGTCTCGCCTAAATAAATCTGAATATTCCTCGTCTTTTCTCTGATTTACTCGTGCGTACATGTTAAGATTATGTGTGTGTGTGTGTGTGTGTGTGTGTGTGTGTGTGTGTGTGTGTGTGTGTGTGTGTGTGTGTGTGGGGGGGGGGGGGGGGGGGGTTGGGGGGGGGGGGGGTCCAGGGGCATCAGAAGGGCTTGGAGCTAA
>NW_027648185.1:24404-29404 GCF_949987685.1 Ammodytes marinus
AGATTAAAATACATCAAGTATAGAATAGACATTAGAAAAGTGAATGATGTAGGTGTGTACCCCTGGGTGTGTGCGTGCACTGTGTCTTCAAAAAAAAATTAATTTAGGTAGAAGCTACATAGCTTAGCTTAGAAAACAGACAGGGGGAAACAGTAACATATAACATGTTCATTGTAAGCTTTAGAGGTGTTAGATTTTGTTATCTTTGGACTGAGCTAGTCTAACTGTATCCCTCTGTTTCTAGTATGTATGCTTACTGGCTGCTTGTGGTAGCATTATATTTACAGTACAGACAGGGAATATAAGTCTTTCTCAAAATATCTTTCAACAAGGTGTCATAGCTTAAGCTAGAAAACAGACAGGGGAAAACAGCACCATTTAATATGTTATTAGTAAGCTTTAGAGGTGTTCAAGGTAGATTGTGTTATCTTTGGACAGAGCTGGCTATTAGTGGTAGCATTATATTTAATTTATTTTAATGTAAAACTTGTCTTTCAACAGGGTTTCAGAAATTCTAGAAATACAAATGTAAAATTCAAAACCAGATTCAATTCACTACCTGTCTGGCATAAAAATCTTCCTTCATGATCACACACAAGAGACGTTATTTTTGGTTTATTGAAAAAGCTTTTTCATTTTTCAGAGTTTACCACTGACCATTCTGGAGAACTAGAGGGAAAATAAATCAATAAAAAGTATAGATGAATTTTAGTATTTTTTTTTTCACGTATATTTTTCATTGTTTTATGTAATTATTGACCCTTAAAGGCCTACTTCACCGGTGGGAATATGAAGGTGTATTGAATTCTGAGATCCTATGTAGTATAAATGTGCAAAAAAAATTGAAATTGGTTCATCCTAGCCTGAGAAAAGGCAGAAAGAGTGTTTTATGGTCTCACTGTCTAACCCTACATTTCTCTTACTGTGATGTCACAGTAAGAGAATACCGGTGAAGTAGGCCTTTAACAACAACAGAATCAACCCAAGAAAAACACACAAAAAGATGAAAAAACAGTGCCAAGTCTTTCCGGTATTGGAATATTCTTGGTCAGTGCTGGTCGAACCCAATTGAATTTGAGTATGCTGACGGCATTTTAGACTCAAATGACTCCCAATTCCTACAGCTCTGGAAAACATTAAGAGACCAGTCTGGATTTTTCTTCTATCTTCATCGCTTCATTACTTAATAGAAATGCTCTTTAATGACAATATTTTTATTGTGAATTTGGTAGAAATGTTGTCACTAGTTTATGGAATAAACCAAAATGTTCATTCTACTCAAACATATGACTATAAATAGTAAAATTAGAGACACTGAACATTTGGAGTGGTCTCTTAATTTCTTACAGAGCTGTATTTCTTGAACTTATGGACCCAGATAAAACTCGCTCCAATCTGTGTGGTGTACGTACGGCCAGAAGAAATTATGCAAATTGAAGTTGAAATGAGTCGAGCTTTAGCCCGACTCTGACAAAGCAGCTTTTTTTGGGGCAGATAAGAGTTTTTTTCTTCTTTATGCCTCGAGATCTGTAGATATCTTCAGAAGGCTTTTCTCTGCTCAGCTTTCCCTCTGTTCTCCAGAATACTCTATGGTCAGCACAGTTCACTGGAAGCAGCCGCATACAGACAGACAGAGTGACAGACAGAGAAAGAGAGAGAGACAGACAGACAGACAGACAGACTGACTGACTGACTGACTGACAGACAGACAGAGCGACAGACAGACAGACAGACAGACAGACAGACAGACAGACAGACAGACAGAGAGGCAGACAGACAGACAGACAGACAGACAGACAGAGTGACTGACTGACTGACTGACTGACTGACTGACTGACTGACTGACTGACTGACTGACTGACAGAGCAACAGACAGACAGACAGACAGACAGACAGACAGACAGACAGACAGACAGACTGACTGACTGACTGACTGACTGACAGACAGACAGAGCAACAGACAGACAGACAGACAGACAGACAGACAGACAGACAGACAGAGCGACAGACAGACAGACAGACAGACTGACAGCCTGATTATGGATGGATGTACAGACAGACACATGGCTGAAAAATCTGACTTTTTACATCTTTTTTTTTTTGACCGCAAATCCTAAATGCCTTACGGTGCCACATAGAACATCCTGGTGGTTCTACTTTGTCCTGGAAATTTGATAAAGGCACATTTTATAAAAAGTTAAAATTTTGACTATTTAGAAAAGGGCTGTTTTGCATATACATTTTTATATACACGTCAGATGTAAAAAGTCAGATTTTTTTAAACTACAACATATCTCTCTCTCTCTCTCTCTCTCTGTCTCTGTATGTGTGTGTGTGTGTCTCTCTCTCTCTCTCTCTCTGTATATCTATGTCTCTCTCTCTCTCTCTGTCTCTCTGTGTGTGTATGGCTGCTGACCAACAGTGATTAAATTGAAATTCTGACCACAGCTTTTCCACCATCCCCCCTCCCCTCTCTCTCTCACACACACACACACACACACACACACACACACACACACACACACACACACACACACACACACACACACACACACACACACACACACACACACACACACACACACACACACACACACACACACACACACACACTGATGTTTTTGTCTCCAATCTGTCATGTTACCTCACTGCGTCCTCCGAAATCGCTGTGTATCAACCGTGACTAACAAACGGTCGAATCTGAAGCAGCGAGGAAAAAAAAAAATATATTTGAAGTCAAACTGAAATTACATTAATGTGACAAGTGGTGTTCAGATGTGGCAACTATGGTTACGAATAATCATGTAGTCCTCAATCTAGCCTCCAGTCAGACCGGACCCTCCCCACTGTCTGTCTGTTAGTGGAAGGCAGCCCCTGATTGGTTCGTGTAGTCATCAATCTAGCCTCCAGTCAGACCGGACCCTCCCCACTGTCTGTCTGTTAGTGGAAGGCAGCCCCTGATTGGTTCGTGTAGTCATCAATCTAGCCTCCAGTCAGACCGGACCCTCCCCACTTTCTGTCTGTTAGCGGAAGGCAGCCCCTGATTGGTTCGTGTAGTCATCAATCTAGCCTCCAGTCAGACCGGACCCTCCCCACGTTCTGTCTGTTAGTGGAAGGCAGCCCCTGATTGGTTCATGTAGTCATCAATCTAGCCTCCAGTCAGGCCGGACCCTCCCCACTGTCTGTCTGTTAGTGGAAGGCAGCCCCTGATTGGTTCATGTAGTCATCAATCTAGCCTCCAGTCAGACCGGACCCTCCCCACTGTCTGTCTGTTAGTGGAAGGCAGCCCCTGATTGGTTCATGTACACATTGAACCTTGATTTCAGTCTGACTTCAAAGCATCTCTCTGTATAATTTAACAGAAGCTGATTGGTTGAGATAAATGTGACAGTTTGGAGAGGAAAGCCCTCTGATAGGTTCGTTCCAACTTCCTTATAGAGATAGGCCACGCCCACTTTCAGAGCCATTTCGTCCTCTATGGTTGTGTTCGAAAAGCCCTACTAACGTCCTACTCGTACTCATTTTGACGTCAATTAATGTCAATAATTGAGTATGTGACGGTTGTGTATGCAAGTTTCTGTAAGGCGAGAAATGCCCGGATGAGTACTTACTTCTGGGAAGATTTTGTGTATGGATCGATAGGATACTTTTCCTACTCAACCGCCCCACAATGCATTGCGACTTTTCAAACGACACAGAATTATTATTTTTTAATTCTCTATTGCTTCTGTATACTTCAGTGTAAACAGTCCGACGAACCTCGCATACACAATGGATGGTTAAGTAGACAGTATGGAGTATATACATGTTGTAGTATGTAGGAGGGAGGACGTTAGTAGGGCTTTTACAAACACAGCCAAACTGTCTTTGCACCAGGCTGCATGTGATTGGATGAAGAAAGCTAAGTCCCGCCCACAATATGACTCATGCATGTGACAAAAGATGCAACTGCCTATGTCACGAGTTACAAGCACTCAACAACCAATTAAAAAATCCTGTTTTTTTTTAACAGAAATGTCAATGTGTTAGTGAATATAAGTTATATCAGAGCTGTGAAGAATTTGACTGTAGTGTAGACAAATTGTGAAACAGCAAGACTGAAATTTTAACAAAGTAGATTAAGATTTTTTTTTTCTATGTTCGTAAATTAAAGGTGTAGTCAGTGATTCTTGTTGTCAAAATCACTTTTTGTCAAAAATCTGTGAATATCTCCTCATGATCCGCTACCTGTCCGTACTGTGTGTGTGCGCGCTGAAATCCAGTGTTAATACACAGCCTAGGCTCTGTAAACAGGTATGTCAACCAAGGGGGGCCCACAATAGCTATAGCAACATGCCTGTTTACAGAGTCTAGGCTGTGTATTAACACTGGATTTTCTTCAGCGCACTCATAGTACAGACAGGTAGTGGATCATGAGGAGATATTCACTGATTTTGCCAAAAAAAGTGATTTTGACAACAAACATGCTAACTTCGCCTTTAACATAAATCAGTCAATAGATTTTAGTTTTTTCTTTTAGTTTTGCTTCATTTTTGTTTGCGTTTCTGTGCATGACGTTGCATGTGACGGATATATAACATATAGATAATCAAAGGCTGTGATTTGAGGCAATGAAAACGGTTTATTTATCCCTTATTTTTACCTTAGACTTTTAATTAATTAATGGGGCGACTGTGGCTCAGGTGGTAGAGCGGGTCAGCCGATGATCAAAGGGTTGGAGGTTCGATCCCCGCCCTGCCACCTGTGTTATAGTTGTTGTGTCCTTGGGCAAGACACTTCACCCACCTTGCCTCGTGTGAATGTCGATAGTTAGCCTGCTATCGGTGTATGAATGTGTGTGTGAATGGTAACGTGGGAAAGGAAAACAGGTCTCCCTTGAAAAAGAGTCTTCGGTCTCAATGGGATTTACCTGTATAAATAAAGGTAGAAAAAAAAAAATAATAATTCCGGAACCAGGGTCACCCATGTCCCAAACTCTTACTAAACTATGTCATGGATTA
>NW_027648185.1:34404-36904 GCF_949987685.1 Ammodytes marinus
TGAGAAAACCATATATATAAATAGCATTCTTTGCACTGATGGTCTCATTTTAGCCGTCACATATAATTCATGATCATCAGAGGAAAAATGAGACTGTTTCGGAAATATTTTAAAGTTCCTCGTAGCAGCTTTTAATGCATTTAGGAGAAGATTTTAATATATGAATGAAAGAAAATATTTTTGGCAGACAGGCAGGCTATGGAGCTTCCACAGTTTTTACGTGAATGGACCGAAAAATTCAACAGAACTCTGATAAACGAGAGAAACGGGGCGCACTTGAACACAACATCTGAGCTGGATCAAATGGACAATGGACAGATTAAACGGGCTAAACGAACTATAAAAAAAAATTGAACTCTTTTTCTACGGGCGATGTCTTTCAACTCTTCTGCAATAACAGAAACGTAGGGCGACAGACGGACGGAAGGAGGGATTTGTGTTTTTTAAAGAACTTCTTAAAATTATGCATCTGCTGTTATGATTATGGTTAATATACTTTGTCCTCATTCTGACCTACACTTTTGAGTATTTCTTCCACGGGGAAAGTTCTGTCACGTTCACGGTAAAATGGACAGAGAGAGAGAGAGAGAGAGAGAGAGAGGGAGAGAGAGAGAGAGAGGGAGAGAGAGAGAGAGAGAAAGGCTGTATTTCAAAAGCCCTACTAATGTCATACTTGTACTAAAAGCCCTACTAACGTCCTACTCATACTAAGGGCCTACTAACGTCCTACTCATACTTACGTCCTACTCATACTCATTTTGACGTCAATTTGAGTATGTGACGGTTGTGTATGCGAGTTTGTGTAGGCGATAAATTCCCGGATGAGTACTTACTTCCCGGGAAGATTTTGTGTATGGATCGATAGGTTACTTTTCCTACTTAACCGCCCCACAATGCATTGCGTCTTTTCAAACGACACTGAAGTTTTTTTTTTTTATTCTTTATTCATGCTTCCGTATACTTCAGTGTAAACAGTCCGACGAACCTCGCATACACAATGGATGGTTAAGTAGACAGTGTGTAGTATATACATGTTGTAGTATGTAGGAGGGAGGACGTTAGTAGGGCTTTTACAACACAGCCAGAGAGAGAGAGAGAGAGAGAGAGAGAGAGAAAGAGAGCGAGAGAGACAGAGGGAGAGAGAGAGAGAGAGAGAGAAGGAGGGAGAGAAAGAGAGAGAGACAGAGGGAGAGAAAGACAGAGAGAGAGAGAGGGGTAGAAAGACAGAGAGGAAGACACAGACAGACAGACAGACAGACAGACAGACAGACAGACAGACAGACAGACAGACAGACAGACAGACAGACAGACAGACAGAAAGAGAGAGAGAGAGGGTCAGAGTTTTGAGCATGTTAACATTTTATACACAGAGAAACACACTGATTATATTATATTCAGATATTCAGAAGAAAACTTGATCAAATGGCTTCAACCAACAATCGCTGAAATTAAATGAGTCGGACAGTTTATTTTTTTCTTAAAGGTGCTCCGAGGAACTTGTAGTGTGTGTTAATTCTAGCGCCCCCCTTTGGACAAAAAGCGGTAGTGTTTTTACTACGCCAGCTGTTGTTCCTGGGTGAGCGTATATATACCCATGACAAAGGCATTAAGAAAAACTATATAAAAAAAGCATTCTTTTGCACTGACGGTCTCGTTTGCTGTTACATGTAATTCATGATCATCAGAGGGAAAAATGAGACTGTTTCAGAAATATTTTAAAGTTCCTCGTAGCACCTTTTAAAAATTCACATTTCGATCGTGTTGAGTTGCAGTAAAGCTTGGTCATGTTTCTCCTGTATTTATTTATTTATAAGTCTTGAACACTTGAGAAGAGCACACCGCAGAAGAACCTTTTTATACGTATTATACAAATGATCAGGAATATAACATTCACCTTGGTATGATAAGAATGCATACATGTTTTTTTTTTTTGTTTTTTTTTTAACCTTTATTTCTCCAGGTAAATCCCATTGAGACCGAAGACTCTTTTACAAGGGAGACCTGTTTTCCTTTCCCATGTTACCATTCACATGCATCGATAGCAGGCTAACTATCGACATGCACACGAGGCAAGGTGGGTGAAGTGTCTTGCCCAAGGACACAACAACCATGACACAGGTGGCAGGGCGGGGATCGAACCTCCAACCCTTTGATCATCGGCCGACCCGCTCTACCACCTGAGCCACAGTCACCCAAGTGTGCCGAGAAACACTATACATGATGTTATTTTCTGAGTTGATTTTTGAGTTTATTTGATTTTGTTGGTTTTAAATGAAGATAATTTGCTCTATTTAATAAAAATTCTTAACATGGTATCGACTTCTGTCTTTTTTTTCCTAATATGTAGCATCTCGACTCCAAATTAAAGCTGGGGTGGAGGATTTGGGGAGAAAATGGCAGTTGGGATAGAGATTCGAATCCAAATACCTCAACCGCTCCACTTGTTCTCTTTGGTCCCTCCCCTATGGTCCCTCCCTGACACGCTCTACACACCAACAAA
>NW_027648184.1:5000-27500 GCF_949987685.1 Ammodytes marinus
AGAAGCTATTGAACAAAGACACTTGGATTTTCCATGAAAATATTAATTTAAATAAAATATTATGCAGGGTCCTCTGGGTTGGGCTTGGTGCTCTTTTTCTTTTATGGGACATATTTCTCTGTAATAGAGTGAATGCATCTAAATGCAGTGAGAGGAACGAAGCAGAAGAACTCTGTTGTCCAGCTATTTTTTTTTCCACAGACAAGGCTGAAAAAGGCTGTATAGACTATACACAGTGCATGGGCAACTGAGGGCAGCCCCATTTAAAAAAATAAATAAACTCAATACACACTGTGCATGGACATGAACGTGACGTGATCAATTAACTTCGGATTACCTCCCAGATGAACTGATTAAATCATTAGGTTATTATCTAGACCAACCAACACATTGTATTCCACATTTTTCTGTATGATACATTACATTTGCATAATATGATGTTAATATCAAACACTAGGCAACTGCATGCTTAGTTCTGGTTAGCTCTGGTTTTCTTTCATGTTACTCAGTGCATGAGTTGACGGGGTGAATCAATCGCCACCTAAGCCTATGAAAACTGCACTGATGATCCGATCTTGAAGTGCTGGCAAAAGTTATGCAAACTGAGAATCTCACATTGGGAGAAAATAAGTCCCTGCGCGCTGGTGAGCTCCGACAGCACCATGCACGTCTCCCGAGGGGACTACTGAGCTGAATGTTGCGTCGCGCTGCCAGTAGGCTATTTTCGGGTTGGACATCGCCCTTTCTTTTACCCAACAGTCCGCAATGAAACGGGCCGTTTCATTGCTACCCTGTGATTAATCTGATTAAAAATGTCAATCGTTTGACAGCCCAAATATTTTTAGCTAGAAATGATGGGCCAATCTCTGTTAATTTGCTGCAGTAACTAAGGATGCTGCAGGCAAACAGTCAACAAGAGAGATAATAATTTTGGATGTCTACAAACTAAGAACTTCAACTTCAACTGCCGGTAAGTGGAGTTTTACATTTAACTTGTCTCGTATGAAAATGTTTTAATAAAATACTTTTGAAAACACTTTATACTATTATATACACTTTTATGTCAGTGTTTTCAATGGTTGCATGAGTTGCAGTTGAAATAAAAATGTGTCTGAAACAGAACATAAACGTAAACCAAATGTGATCAATACAATAATACTATATCATGGCCTTATCATTGTGCTAGTGTGAGTATCAAAACGTTTCTTGTTAAACGGCCGCCATCTTGGAAAGCCCGCAGTCGCCTAGGCAACGCACGTCAGCGTCCTCACCCCCGCCCCCTCCTAAAGTTCCCCGTGAGCACACACACACACAAAGTCTGTGGGTCAGCGGCCCCGTAACTGAATTTAATTCCAACACGTAATCAGTATCATGATTCATTGTTCTATCTTCATAACAAACAAAATTTCATGAAAATCGGTTCAGAATTGAGCGAGTTACAGTCTGTTTTTAGTGCAGTATGTGGCTCTGTGCAGAGAGCTGTCACACGCGCACCTAGAGAGAGAGAGAGAGAGAGAGAGATGAGAGAGCGCGATCCAAACAAACTGTACAGCTGTTTATAATAATCATATAAATGCATCTAACCTATATATACATATTGATATGTGCGTGAAAACGTTATTGTAGCCTATCCATGCAGTTCAGTACATTACTGGATGGAGTTAGCTGCTAATCTTTGGCCTGAACTGGGCTTGAGAAACAATCTTGTGTTTAATGTTCGGAATGACAACGGTCCTTGAATGCGTCCCGTATCAGTATCCTGCACGTGCAGCTGCCAAGCTAGAGTTCTTCGCTCGGTCTGAGGTGAGTGATTAACGTCCAACTCTTTCACCATAAAACACGAAGGCTGAGTTGTTTAAAATAATGTTTTATCAGTTATTGTCTTGATAACTATGGGGGTTACACATTGCAGGAAATACACCGTCTCAGCAGCATAACTTGTGTTGTTTTCATGCCAACGGCTTTACAGCCCCTGATAATTGTTAGCACTCGACGGACATTTAGCCGCTAATGTCAACTTTAGCTTTCTAAATTAACAAAGTCAGCCCCCGAACTAAAAAAGAAACGTCTTCTTGTTCACTCTCTAACACTAAGACACCAAAGTTAAGCTGGAAATTCAAAAATTAAAGCTGTCAGTATGTTTAGAGTAGCATACTACCAGTAAATCCTCATATCCCCCTAATAAAAATGTTGTTTGCTGTTTTTGGTATATGTTAGCATGACAGTGGGTTTTAAAGCTAATGCTATAATGCTAATACTCTGTTTGCGTACAGTAGGCCTTCACAGGGCATTTTTTATATAACTTCTAGCAGATAGTACTTTGTCGCGTGTGTGTGTGTGTGTGTGTGTGTGTGTGTGTGTGTGCGTGTGTGCGCGTGTGTGTGTGTGCGTGTGTGTGTGTGTCAGTTGGAGAGAGACAGAGCTGTTTAACGGGACAGAACTGAGGGTATTTTGCGCGCGTGTGTGTGTGTGTTGGAGAGAGGGAGAGAGACATGTTGCTAGCTGTTTAACGTGCATAGTAATGTAGAATAATGGGATTTAATGCTGTGTGTGTGTGTGTGTGTGTGTGTGTGTGTGTGTGTGTGTGTGTGTGTGCTGGTATTGACAACAGAGTAGCCTACATAATTGACTGGATAATTTTACTTTTATTCAGTCCCTTCTGTATAAAAAAAAACATTGATATCCAAAATAAACTTCTGATTAGTGAATAGTTTGCACACCTAATCTGCATTATAACCTAAGCTCCGTGTGTGTGTGTGCGTCACTTGGTCTAGCTGATAATTGCTGTGTCCAGAGAGAGAGAGACATGTTGCTAGCTGTTTGACGTGCATACTCATGTAGAATAATGTATTTTGTGTGTGTGTGAACTAGCTAGTTGTAGTGTGTGTGTCATGCTTTGTTGGTGAGTAATGTAGAATATGAGCTGGTATTGACAACAGAGTAGCCTACATAATTGACTGGATAATTTTACTTTTATTCAGTCCCTTCTGTATAAAAAAAACATTGATATCCAAAATAAACTTCTGATTAGTGAATAGTTCGCACACCTAATCTGCATTATAACCTAAGCTCCTTGTGTGTGTGTGTGTGTGTCTGTCTGTCTGTCTGTCTGTCTGTAAGATGACCCAGGATGCCTGACTGGAGTTGCACAACACTGTTTTGGATACCAATACAATAATTTCAGTAATTGGTTTGTTTAGGCCTATATACAGGGTATTTTTAAAATAACTTTGGCTAGCAGATAGTTATAGTGTTTGTGTCATGTTGCTAGCTGTACACACATACTCATAGAATGAGGAGTCAAGACATGTCTAACATCTTTTTTTTATCTCCTTTTAGAAAAGAACAAGGAGAATAATTGTGCTTAACTGGTGAGTAAAGGAGAATGTGTGCTGGTATTGACAACATAATACATCATTGACTGGATAATTTTACTTTTATTCAGTCCCTTCTGTATAATCACCAAACATTTACACATTGATGTACAAAAAACACATATCGTAAGTGAATAGTTTGCACCCCTAATTTGCATTATGCCCAGGGGGCAAAGTAGGTTTGTAGACATGGAATGTTGTAAAAGTTTTTTCACCAGAAAGTATATGTAGGGCATTCAAGGATCACAACCTGGGTGGACAACCTGGTAATAGCAAATCAGGGCCATGGTTTAAGGCGAGAGACTGCAGGTGAATGGGGTAACATATTTAATGTATAGATATCACAAAACTTTACCAGTGGATTACTGACATTAGAACAATTACTTTTTGTATTTTTGTTTTTTAAGAAATGTTTGAATAAATATGAAAATCTGGCAATACAGAACAGATTTTGGATACAGCCTTTTTTATTCTAAAAAACTGAATAATACTATACTAGGTCTTAAAATCTATTTTTGTGTTTTTAAGAACAGAATGTCTGACAAATCAGAGTAAGAATGATTATTGAAAGTTTAGTTAACTTCTTTAGAAGTTGGGAATACTGGAAAAAAAAATGTTGAGATAATGTCCTGACTCCCATTGTCTGTCTGTCCATCATAGGAGAGGCATCCCTTTCATTGTTACTGAGGCAAATAGCTTTTTGTGATATCCAACTAAACTTTCAATAATCATTCTTTGCACTATACCAAAGGTTATTGCAGAAGGATTTGCTCATATGTTGTTCATTGTCTTATTTATGAAACATTTTCTTCTTAAAAACATGATCAAAATGCATTGTTATGACCTGTATATAGTGTTTCTCTATTTATATATAAAAAAGGCTGTATCCAAAATCTGTTCTGTAATGACTTTGGACATATTGTAAAAACGAAATAATATAAATTTGACCTCTGGCTTTACCCAACATCCAGATAATGGATTTTTAAAGAGATGCAAATATACACATACAGTCCCCTCCAATAGTATTGGAACGGTGAGGCCAATTACTTTATTTTTGCTGTAGACTGGAAACATTTGGGTTTGACACCAAACGATGAATATGAGACTAGATCAACATTTCAGGTTTCATTTCCAGGTATTCACATCTGGATCCGATACACAACTTAGAAGATAGCATTTTTTGAAAAGGAACACCACATTTTTAGGCGAGCAGAAGTATAGGAACAGATAGACTTTAAATAAATTAAAGTGAATAAAACGTAATATGTTGTCGCAAATCCATTGCTTGCAATAACTGCATCAAGCCTGTGACCCAGTGACATCACCAAACTTTTACATTCTTCTTTTGTGATGCTTTTCCAGGCTTTCAATGCAGCCTCATTCAGTTGCTGTTTGTGTTAGGGGGTTACTCTCTTAAGTCTCCTCTTTGGCAGGTAAAATGCATGCTCTATAGGGTTTAAGTCTGGAGATTGACATGGCCAGTCTATAACCTTCCACTTCTTGCCCCTGATTAACTCCTTTGTTGTGTTTTGGATCATTATCTTGATGCATGATGGAGGATCTTCCAATCAGTTTGGTTGCATCTTTCCTTAAATTGGCAGACAAAATGTTTCTGTAGACTTAGGTTGCGTTCCGAATCGCATACTCTTTCTTTTTTCTATTCTACATACTACATCCGACGATAAAAAGAATCTAGTTAGGATGCAGTAGACATACTATTGGGACATACTTTTCTCTCTTATTTCATCATAACATTGCGCCTTGATCTTGCCTCTTGCTTTTATATCCGTCGCATCCCCGTTTGTTTTCATAACATGGACCTATAGGCTTCGTCGATGTTACGTCACTTCACGTGCGCACTGGATTGTGGGTCAGAATCGCCCAAATAGGATGCACTTTTCAACACTAACAATCTTGGCCGCATGAAGTAGACCATCCGGGTATTCTAACCATCCTAAATCTGGCCACAAGAATCGGGACATCCTAAATCTTTTTTCTACATACTATATAGTAGAAAGTATGCGATTCGGAACGCAACCATAGAGTTCATTTTGCTGTTGCCATCATGTGTTACATCATCAATGAAGATTAATGAGCCCATCCGAGAAGAAGCCATGCAAGCCCAAGCCATGACATTGCCTCCACCGTGTTTCACAGATGAGCTTGTATGTTTGGGATTATGAGCAGATTCTTTCTTTCTCTAAACTTTAGCCTTTCCATCACTTTGGTAAAGGTGCATCTTGACAACAACACAGTAACACATGATGGCAACAGCAAAATGAACTCAGAAGTATACAGGAACATTTTGTCTGCCAATTTAAAGAAAGATGCAACCAAACTGATTGGAAGATCCTTCATCATGCAGCAAGATAATGATCCAAAAAAAACTGCAAAAACAACAGAGGAGTTCATCAGGGGCAAAGAAATGTGAGGGGTGTACACACACACACACACACACACACACACTCACACACATATATATGTGGGGGTTTGTGGACGTATTACCTGCTGCTACTTCACACTCCATCCTCACACTGGGCCTCATTGCATCCAACGAGCGCATGCATATGGCTATTATAATTTATATACTACACATAATATACTCTGGCTTTACCCAACATCTAGATAATTGATTTTTAAAGAGATGCAAATATACACATAATGAGTTGGATATTGCAAATGTGCATATTTATTCGAACCTTTCTGAAAAAAATACAGAAAATAATTGTTCTGTCAGTAATCAACTGGCAACATTTCATGGTTTAAGATAAACCCTCTTGCTTTCCAGTACGTAGCTCACCAGATTGTAATCCTTGAGGGTCCTAGATATTATTTATAGAGAACAACCTTTTACAACAATCCATGTCTGTTTTCTGAAAAAAGGGTGTTTTGCCCCCTGGGTATTATTAACCTAAGCTCCTTCATGGACAAAATTAGGACTGTATCAACAAATCCATAAACATCAATTTATAAAAGTTTCATTATTGATTCATTGTGTCGCATGATAAGAGTGGAGATAGATAATACACAAACAAAGCATGATGTCTGCATCACTGCTTCAGTGTCCCACCACCTGTCCACTACTGCTACAGGGGCTGGCAGTGCAATGACAGCGCTGAGCCAGCCATGTGTATTAGCTTATTATTTAATTTAACACGCTAGTGTACTGATAGTAGGAAGTTACCAAGACGTCCCACCACAGTGAAAAGCAGGACCAATTTACACTTGATTTGTACCTGTTCTTCATGAACAGCTTTTTGATAAGAGTGTAATGAGTTAAGTCGCTGGCAGCGGGCTGTGTGTTTGCAGATAATGTATGTGTGTCTCTCTCACATACGCTCCCTGCTGTCAAACAGAGAAACCGAGAGCGACGTGGATGATAGGCAGCCATATAGACCTACTAGGTATTCAGTCCAACACCTGTTGTTCAGCAGTTTATGTGGTGGCACCCACCCGCTCTATTCATTAACTAAATGCTGTTTAACAGTGGCGCAGCACCGTTCCTTAACATAGGGAAAAGACTGTTACTGCTCAATGAAATAAAGATAATTTGCTGACTAATTGTATTGTAAAAACAAAACAATATAGAATATTTGATCTATTATGGCCAGCCCTACATGCAATTAGGCAACTATTTCTGCAATTGCTAGGAAGAATGTATTTCAAATTAATAATTGTTTTCCACTCTCTGTTTTCCAGACGCCTGGTCTTGTACCCTGACTCTACCATCCCAACCCCCAACCCCTTTGACCGCTTCTTGTTGCAGATTCACAGTCTGGGCAAGCGGTCGCTTTCTGCTCTGTCTGTACTCTCTGCTAAATCTGTCTTCTCTCTCCCTGTGTCACGCTCTGACTGAGAAGTACTAGTCAGTATTCCCGGGGACATTCAGATCTACCTCCCCAAAGCTTGCTTGCTCTCTCTACCCTTGTATCAAAATCCAGATTTCTCTCTTCTTTTATTCACCTCTGACTGAGTCTGAGACTAGTCAGTTTGCAGAAAAAAACCTTTGAAGCAAATCTTTTTGACGCAAACCTTTTTTGAAGCAAAACTTTTTGACGCAAACCTTTCTCAAACCTTTTGAGAAAAAACCTTTCTCAAACGTTTTCAGAAAAAACCTTTGATAAGCAAACCTTTTGAGAACTTTGAACCTTTGAGAAATCAGAGACCATGCCAAAAAAAGGAAAGAAATCTCAAGCTTCAAAAGTACGCTGGCTGAAGTTAAGTGAGTTTCTATCCTCAAAACAAGCTGAACCTGTGGAACATTCTGATCCTTACAGCAACAGAGAGGTAAATGTTTCTGAGCCTTCTAATGCTAATGTGACATGTGAGTTAGCATCCCGCAGCCAGAACCATTATACATATCATGATGCCAACAACAGTCAGTGCTCCTGTAACTCTGCAACATTTTTAGCTTTCCTGCACGAGTTAAGTCACCTTAAAAGCGCAGACCTTGATCTTGTTTTAGATCGTGGCTATTCAATGTATGTGGAAACAGTGGAACAGTTGATAAAAGATGGAAGGATAGTTCATGGACATTTGAATAGAGATGAAATTCCTGAGGTTGTACGTGGCTACAGACTGCATCACATAATGACAAAATGTAACTCAATGTATGGAATGTTTACATCTACTCCTGCAGAAGGCGACTTCTTAAACCTTTCAGACGGACTTCAGTGCTTGACATCTGGAGTGAACTTCGCTCTGTTGGTAATGAGCCATGTCTTCATTGCTGTTTTCCGAGACCAGCAAGCAAGGTATGGATTTTTTGACCCACACACAAGACGACCTGATGGCCTTCCCATTGGCCCAGACAGTACTGGAACAGCTGTCATGTTCACTTTCAACCATTTAAGAGATCTGCAAACCAAACTTTGCACAATCTTTACCTTGTTAGGCACCAGCCCAGAGGCTCCTTATGAACTAATCCCTGTGCTTTTTCAGAGTGTAGATGAAGCCTCTGTGAATGAAAATGTTGTTCACGTAAACTCTAATGCAGACACTGCTGTTTTACACACGAGGGGGCATATCGATAACACTACGGTCAGTGTTACACAGCCTGACATTGAAATGTCTTTGCCGTCAAGCTCAGTTACAGAGTCTACACCCTGTGCTGACATGCAATCAGATGTGGTTGTTCAAAGTGTAGAGGAAATCTCTGTAGAAGAAAATGTGGCTCATGTCGATGCAAATGCAGAAGTTTCACACATGAGGGAGCAGAACGTTCACACTATTTCCAGTGTAACACAGCCTGAAACTGAGATGTTGTTGCCATCATGCTCAGATACAGCCTATACCCCCTATGCAGACGTTACATCAGATTCAAGTGAATTAATACATGTGTGTAGCAATGCAGGTTCAGAATGTTATACATTAGATAATCCAGAAAAGGACCACAGAGCTATACCAAATCTATCTAAACTTCCCAAACATGCAAGGATAAAGTATAAAAGAAGAATGATGGCTGCAGAGAAGGCAAAGGCAAAACATGACAAAAACACTGAAACTCCCCTCCAAAAGAAAAAGAGGAAAGAGAGGGAAAGGTACGCTAAAGAAGTGAGCAAATCCCATGACAATTCTTACAGAAAAAGAAAGAAGTCCTACACAACTTCTCGCTATCAACACGACTCCGACTTCCGGCAGAGGCAGAAGCATAACTTAACAAATCGTTACAGGCAAGACGAAAGATTTAAGGACAAGCGAAGGTCGTATATAACCAATCGTTACAGGCAAAGCGAAAGCTTTAAGCAGAAGCAGAGGTCGTATATAACCAACCGTTACAGGCAAAGCGAAAGCTTTAAGCAGAAGCAAAGGTCGTATATAACCAACCGTTACAGGCAAAGCGAAAGCTTTAAGGACAAGCAAAGGTCGTATATAACCAACCGTTACAGGCAAAGTGAAAGCTTCAAGCAGAAGCAGAGGTCATACACATGCACCCGCTATCGCTTAGATGCTCGTTTCAGACAAACTAAAAAGTCTAATGTAACCACTCGTTATGCAAAGGACCCTGCATTTAGAGCCAGACAGAAAGAAACAATGAGACAACGCATGAGAAACAAATACCAAAGCAATCGTGCATTTGGAATGACTCATCGCATGAACTGTGCGATGAGAATAAGACAAAAATACAGACGCATGCAAAGAAGGCAAAACCAAAGGGATGACAGTCCTATTAGAGATTCTATGGATGACAGTCTCATTAGAGATGCGATGGAAGACATGCAGATGCGAGATGCTATAGAAGTTTTTCGATCCAATATCAAAAAGGCCCCAATACATGGCTGCACGTGCTGCCATCGATCTTTGTTTCCAAATCAAGTGAAATGTTGCAATAGATCAAAGTACAATACAAATCCACTTGTTGCTCAAACCTGCCTGACAGGGAAGTTTGTTCATGTCTGTACTGATGAGTGTCAAAATGCTCAACAATGCACAGTACCAGCTGAAAGAAAAAAAGAGTGGATCTGTCACACTTGCCATGAGCACCTTAAAACTGGAAGTATGCCACCACTTGCCATAGCTAACAATCTAGAACTAGCAGATATTCCCACTGAACTCTGTGATTTAAACATTTTGGAGAGGCATCTCATTTCCAAATGCATAACATTCGCCAAAATTATCCCACTCCCGAAGGGAGGTCAGCGCCAGATTTGTGGAAACTTGGTCTGCGTCCCATCAGAAGTACAAGAAACGGTAAATGCCTTACCGAGACTAAGAAGTGAGTCTCAGGTCATGAGAGTTAAACTTAAGAGGAAATTGTGCTATACCGGCCATCAACTTTACCAAAGTGTAACATGGACTAAACTAGTGAGGGCTTTGCTTAAACTAAAAGAGGTCCATCCGCAGTATACTGACATAACAATCCGAGATGAGGAAGAGCTTTGTGACCCATTAATTGATGAGGAAGCAAATGACTCGGATGAGGAAAACATGGATGATACGGACTATAATGTTGAAGATATGATGGAAATTGACAGCTTTGAGAACGATGCACTCTTTGAGGCAGAAATGGATTCTGAGAACGATGAACAGGATACAAATAGTCAGTTGTCTGATGGTCAGCAACCACAGCAGCAGTCTGAAAATATTGAACAGGAGAGTGATGAACCTAATGGCGCCGTTGCTCTCGAGTCATGTCTACAACCAACTGATTTGACAGATGAAATATTAAGTTTTAGTGAGGGAATCTACTCGGTTGCACCCGCTGAGGGAAACAAACCAGTAAGCTTTTTCAAAACTCCTAACCTAGAGGCAATGGCTTTTCCCGTTCAGTTTCCCACTGGTAAAAACACTCTAGACGAAAACCGTCGCAAAACAATAACACCCTGCAGTTATTTCAAAACTAGACTTTGCTGTGCAGACAACCGTTTTGCTAGGGATACAAACTATCTCTTTTTCGCTCAGTTTGTAAGCGAAATACATCAGGCCACTTCCAGCATGTCAATACAGCTGCGTAAAGCAAAACCTTTTACACGAGATGGTCGCAAAATAACCAATGCAATGTTGCAGAACAAGCATGAGGTTGAAAAACTTGTGCGTAACAAAGATGCAATCCGATTCATGACACCACTCAGAGGCTCCCCCGCGTTTTGGGAGAAGACGACCAAAGATTTATTCTCGATGATTCGTCAGATGGGGACGCCAACATTCTTTCTTACATTTTCTGCTGCTGAAATGCGCTGGAAAGAGGTTATTACAGCCATTAAAGCTCAACAAGGCGAACAAGTGAATTTTGATGCACTCGATTGGCAGGCGAAAGCGTCCATCTTAAGATCAAACCCGGTGACCTCTATGCGACTTTTTGACAAACGTGTTGAGGCTCTGTTCAGAGATTTGATACTGTCACCCGCTCAACCCATCGGTAAAGTGGTGGACTGGTTTTTGAGATTGGAATTTCAGCACCGTGGAAGCCCACACATACACTGTCTCGTATGGGTAGAAGGAGCTCCTGTGTTTGAAGAAGACTCTGATCAGACGGTTTGTGATTTCGTTTCCAAATACATCACAGCTCAGTTGCCTGATCCAAACACACAACCTGAACTGCACAAAAAAGTTACAGAAGTTCAGATGCACAGCAAAACACATTCAAAGACATGTGTTAAATATTCCAATGCCAACTGCCGTTTTGGATTTCCTAAAATCCCAGCCCCAGAAACCATGATAATACGATCTAAAGTATTGGAAGATGAAGATGAGAGAGAGTTGGTGGCAATAAGAAAGCTCAACGCACTAAAGCGGTTAAACGATGTAGCTGAGAGCGCATCTCTGACTTTAGAACAGATGTTGGCGTCATGTGACCTCACGGTTGAGGAATACATAGAATGCCTGTGTATTAAAGCCAAAGCAAGTGAGGTGGTTCTAAAGCGTGATCCAAAAGACTCGTGGGTAAATGGATACAATCCTGCCCTCCTTGAAGCCTGGGATGCTAATTTAGATATACAGTTCATTCTCAACCCTTACTCGTGTATCATGTACATCTGCAGCTACATCAGCAAAGCTGAACACGGTTTAAGTGAATACCTCAAATCAATGATTCAAAATTCAAGTCATGAAAATGTAAATGAGAGCGATGAGATGAAACTGGTAATGCAGGCGTACTCTAAGAAAAGAGAGGTCAGTGCTCAAGAGTGTGTGGCCCGTGCATGTGGTCTACGCATGAAACAGTGTTCACGCCAGGTCATATTTGTACAGACTGATGACAACGCGCTAAAAATGAGTTACCCCATGTCCTTCCTAGAGAACAGAACGCCAGACTCTGTTAATTTGTGGATGAACGGATTACCTGACAAGTACCAATGCAGACCAGAAACTCCAGACTTTGAGGCAATGTGCTTGGCCGATTTTGCTTCCACTTGTAGAATTGTCTATGGCAAACAGGCAAAAGGTCCCAACGTAGTGCCCCTACTGAATGAGATGGGATTTGTTCAGAGAAGAACAAACGGTAAACCCGCTGTTATTAAATATCGTTGTTTCTCACAGGAGAAGAATCCTGAGGAATTTCACGGCACATTACTAAAGCTTTACGTCCCGTATCGCGCACAGACGGAGCTAAAATCCATACACTACCCCACCAACCAGTCCTTCCACGAACGTGCTGGCATTTGGATACGAGGTACAGAGCGCCCTGAGATGGTGTCTTGTGTCGTGAAACGAAACCGAGAAAAATATGAAAAACACAGGGAAGACATTGATAGTGCCATCGCAGAGTTTGAACAGAATGGTGTTATAATAAACGAATGGTGTAATCTGGCTCCCGAATGTGAACTACAAAGGTTAGAATGCATTGAGGAACTTGAAGCAAGACCAGCTGATGAGGATAACGTGCAAGAGAACGTGCCGGACTATAATCTGAGGACAGAAAACAGACCAGAAGTTGCCATCATGAGAGAAGCCCCTGAGATAGATCCCGCAATGTTGCGGCAAATGTATCAAAATTTAAACCAAAAGCAAGCGTCCGTTTTCTACGCCATCAGAGACTGGAGCATAAAACGCGTCTGTGGTTTAAATGTGGAACCGTTCTTCTATTTCATTAACGGTGGTGCTGGAACAGGCAAGTCTCATCTTATCAAATGCATCCACGCAGAAGCATCCAAAATATTGTCTAGGCTTCCACGTAATGCAGAGGAATCGGACATGTCAAAACCTACCGTCCTGTTAACCGCGTTTACTGGCACCGCCGCTTTCAACATTTCAGGCACAACATTGCATTGTCTCCTAAAGCTGCCGAGAAGTTTAAAGCCTCCGTTCAATGGTCTTGGTAATAAACTAGATGAAGTCAGGGCAGAGCTTTCAAATGCAGAGATACTCATAATTGATGAAATCAGTATGGTTTCAAAGTCTCTCTTTGCCTATGTCGATGCCAGATTGAAACAAATCAAAGGAAATCACAGACCTTTCGGTGGGATGTGTGTCCTCGCCGTGGGTGATTTCAATCAGCTCCCTCCTGTTCGACAGTCTAAACCGTTGTGCGTCTATGATCCAACTCAGATCGACCTCTGGCGCGACCAATTTCAGATTATCACGTTGACTGAGATTATGCGTCAGAAAGACGACGTCCCATTTGCTGAGATGCTGAACCGCATCCGCGTTAAAGAGAAGGAAGAGGCATTATCCAACCAAGACAAAGCTTTGCTTTCACAGGCTGTCGCTGATCCGGCACACTGTCCAAAAGACATACTCCACGTCTTCGCTACAAATAAACAGGTTGATGCACATAATTCGACATCACTAGAGCGGTTTCACTCTGACATCATAAAGATAGATGCAGACGACTATCGAAAAGATCCCAGAACTGGTAGAATGGCGAGAGAAGCTACACCTTTTAAAGGGGACAATAAAGAGTTACCTGACTCAATTAAAGTTGCTTTAGGCGCTCGTGTCATGCTTACAAGAAATATCAACGTGCAGTCTGGTCTCTGCAATGGAACATTTGCATGTATTGCGAAAATAGTGACCAGTGATGGCGGTAGTGCTTCACACGTCAACAAACTTGGACTAGAACTAGATGTGGCAAGAAATCCCAGCAATATCAGTGCAGCTGATAATATTGTGTACATTGATAGAGATGAAGAAAAACTGAAGCAAAAGGGAGTGGTCCGCAGGCAGTTTCCTTTAAAACTTGCGTTTGCTTGTACAATACACAAGGTTCAAGGCATGACAAGGTCCTCCGCCGCAGTCTCACTAAAAAGCATCTTTGAGCCAGGCATGGCCTATGTTGCTCTCAGCAGAGTTACTTCCCTCAGTGGACTTCATATTCTAGATTTTGATGAGACAAAAATATATGCTAATCCACAAGTCAAAATAGGTCTTGCAGCCATGGCAGAAGCTTCATTTGAACATTTAATGCCTCTACTGAATGTCACAGCGACATTAAACAGGCCAGATATTCTCACCGTCATCCACCACAACACAGAAGGACTTCCGTCTCACATCGCTGATATCAAGAGTCACCATGAACTTCACCTTGCTGATGTCCTGTGTCTAACAGAAACTCACTTACAAGGATCATTTGTCGCTCAAAGTCTCCATTTACAAGGGTACAAGATGTTCAATCGCAACCGAAATGTCTCGTACACAAACTTTCCTGACATGGTTCGCAAAAATGGTGGCGGAGTCGCTATCTATGTAAAAGACCATATACAAGTCCGTGAAAAGCAGTACGTACACAATGCTACTGACATTGAGTTTACAGTTGTCAAGCTTGAAGCCCCATTCAATGCGCTGATCGCTGCTGTTTACAAGCCTCCAAGCTACAGCATACACTCATTCCTTTCCAACTTGCAAAGCCTCTTGGATTCGCTAGAAATTATGGATCATCATCCAATCATAGTCTGCGGAGATTTTAATGAAAATCTGTTGTCCGGAGCAAGCAAGCCGATCCTTGAACTGTTTCAGTCAAAAGGTTACGAGCAACTTATCACAGCCGCTACCACCGACAAAAATACACTCTTGGACCACATTTACATCTCTCGACCACAGTGCTGTCTGCATTCTGGCTTGCTCCAAACTTACTACAGTTACCACAATCCTGTGTACTGTACGATTACCTCAGAAATATTGGAAATGTAAATTGAGAGTATATAACCTGGGTAACCATTGCTAAGTTTAACAAAACTAAGTATTGTGTAATGCATTGATGATTGTAAATCGACTTATTACTTAACATAACATATTACTTGAACAAAACTTAATCCAGAAAAATACTAAATAAAAAAAAAACTAATACATTTGTGGGTGGGATTGTCCTTGTCAGCCAAGCTGTAAAATCTGCTTCGGCTGTTCCAGCCTTTTACAGGCTGGGAGGGAGGGTGGGATGGAGGGACAATCTCACTCAAGATAAATATCAACATGCTTCATTCTAGAAACTTCATTCAAACTTTAAGATCTTCAACAACTTCACCACGTCTGCTTTTATTCAACATTTTCAAAATAAATCCTAACTTCAAAATTCGTCAACATTTCATTAAAAATGATGCAACATTTAAAATCGCTTCTTCTCACTCATACTTCTTCCCCTAAACTTCATTCAACCAATATCCAACCAGCGTCATTTGCAACCGATGACTAAATATTCAATTATATTGTGGGTGGCAAAGCTTAAATAATCCAACTACTACGTATTGAAAAATGGTCGACCCTTTTAAATTGTGAATAAACAATTCTCCCAATATATATATATATATATACATATATATTTATACATATAAAATATAATGGCAGTCCTGAGAAGTGGACAGGAAACTACAAGTAAGTGCTGGTAACTAAGGCATAACTTTGATCATTATCAGTAATTGCGGGAAGTTGTAATGATTCATTATTGCTCCTGCTGCACTCTACATTACTGCTATTTAATACATTTCTTTTTTGTCTGTATATTTGTCTACATAAGTGCCCCACAGTTGTCACTCGGGAGGCCCCTCAGCTCAGAAGTTACACCAGAGTTCTAGAAACACCAACATTGGGCTTCACAGCAGACCTGACAGACATCTACTCAAGGCAGAGAGACCAACCACAGATGTCTGCAAAGCCCTTCATAGTTCTCTGGAACAGTGCCATGTATGTGACTACATATTTTTTTATATTAGTGTTGTATTAAAATCCTCTGCATGTCTATGCTGATTTGGTTGTTGTCACTGTCCGCAGTATTCATTGTAAGTAACATAGAATGCACATTTGGGTTTGGTTTCAGGCTGAGAGGCGGTTGTGATGGATCTGCATCGAGGAAACATGGTGAGACTGGGGCAACAGGAAAATCTAGTGGCAATCAACCCGAGTGGTCATCTTGACCTGGAACAAAGCATTTTGTAAGTAAACTTTCTTTATCTAATGTACCTGTACCTCAAACCATCAGTGACACTCACAATGTGAAAAACATGAAATGATCAATTGCTTCTGATTTTTTCTCACTTGATCTGTGCCAGGCTGAGTCGTCAGCACCATGGAGAGGTCAACTCAAGGCAGTAAAAGACACTTCAACTCTCTGCTTCAAAAACGTAAGTAGATTATATTTAATGCTTTTTTACGCAAACATTTGAACTTGTGTGTTCTACAAGTGATTTAATTAATGTTTTATTATAACATTTACCCCTCATCTTTACAGCAAACTACTCTGAGAGTCTTCTGCAGCAGTATCCTGGAGTCCTCAACTCAACAAAAAAAAGATGCTTCCTGTTAGCTGTCCATCCAGATGGCCACATGACCAACCATCCCATAGGAGAGAATCATATGGACTGAGGAAAAGCAGATAAGGGGCAGGCAGTGCGGCTCCACAACTCTTTACTGAGCATGTAAGAAGATACTTATAAGATTTGACCTTGCTTCTTATGTAAGTGATTAAATGCATATTTGGTTATTTGGTCTTATTGTAAAACATTTTTCTGTTGTTGATCTTCTCTACAGCAATTTCCTTTGGGAGTCCATCTGCTCAACAGAAACAGTCGCTGCCCTTCATCATCTGGCCACTGGAAGAATGACTTGAAGAAGAGACAGTTTCCTTTCCGCTAACCACCGTACAAAGATACACATTGTGTCATCCACATTAGCTACACTGTGCACAAGACTTTCAGACAATCACAGATTCAAACATTAACTAGTCTGTCACACGCAGTCGTCCTGGTAGGGGATCTCTCAAAGACTTGGCCTACCTAAAGGTTTCTTCAATTTTTTTTTTTTCCCTGATAAAGGTTTTTAAGAAGTTTTTCCTGACATGCTTTGAGGGTGTAAGGCTGTAAATATTATATCGGCAGACTTTTATATTTTCCTTTTTCTATGGGGTTAACATTTTTCATGTAACAATAACATTTTAATAAATGGTGAATTAACAGAAATATTCCAACAGACTTTATCTGATTTACTTTGAAGGTGGGCATTATTCAATGTCTCAATGCATTTGTATATGTTTGCATATATGCATAGAGGGTAGCCTACAATGTAACATATATTGGAACGAACATTTTTTACACCTGTTGATTTGATTACACCACTCTATCTTAAGAGTTCAATAAGATTATCATCAATATCCTTTCTGAAATGTTCTGTGTACAGGTTTATCATAAAATAACTGGGACATGAAGGTAAAGTGATAGCAAAAAAGGTCTGAAAAAATACAAGGTTCTTTTAGTTATCAAATTTAAATATTGCGGTTTAAAATAATGATGTAGTGAAATTTTATTTTATGGTGAGAAATAAACACTGAACAAACTAGTGTCTCACTATGTTTCTTCCCGTTTCCGTCTGACGAGGGCAAGTCTTTCAGACTCACGGTTTGCGAGATAGAAGTAGCAGTTTGGAATATATAGCACCATAGGAATATATAGGTTTCTTTATAAATTAGACCTGGTCTCTGTTTTTAGCACAGGATTGGTGGTATAGTGGTTAAAGCCTTGGTCTTGTAATCAGAAAATCACAGGATTGAATCCAGCTTGTGGAATAACATTTTCTACTTATATCATTGTGTGAAGTGGAACATGTCTCATGCTAAGTGTAGATGACACATGAGGTAGAGCTGTTTACCCCGAACAATTTTATTTATTGTTTACCCTGAACTAAAAGTTGGCGGTTCAAGCCCCGGTTACAGCTACATTTTAGACTTACACGGATTTTCTTTTAACTTTGCACAGATGTTTATTATGACTCAATTATGACCTCAGAGTAGTTTAGAGGTCAAATTTCAAGGTCATAATTCATTCATTTTTCATTCATTTTTCATACATTGTATCATTCAATCATTCTGTTGATTCAGATATATTCATCCTTCGTTCTTCATCAACATTCAGCAGTGAAGGGTCAAATTCAGCATCAGCTTCAGCATCAGCGTCAGCATTCACACCGCAATTTCTTCAAGGAATTGCAATTCTAGTTCGTTTAGTTATCCGATTATAAGTCTGCATGTAAACGCACTGACTGACTACACCTTTAATGTGTGATGTGTGACTTTGGACTGTGACCTACAAACAAACAAACAAACAAAGCACCATTAACTAGTTTGGATACAGATTTGTGGTGGATTGAACCGGTAATATTCACAATTTTTGCTTTTTGGGGACAAGACCTAATGTGTCCATACAATCAAAAACTGTCGAGTACTAAAACCTGGAAGGAACTGTGACAAATTCTATCATCAAATAATTCCTGATTTGAAAAAAAAAATGTATTGAAATTTTTGAATATTTTTTTATTTCGGTAAAGTTCTTCTATGGTTGCGTTCCGAATCGCATACTTTCTACTATATAGTACGGTAGAAAAAAGATTTAGGATGTCCCGATTCTTGTGGCCAGATTTAGGATGGTTAGAAGTACCCGGATGTCCTACTTCATGCGGCCAAGATTGTTAGTGTTGAAAAGTGCATCCTATTTGGGCGATTCTGACCCACAATCCAGTGCGCACGTGAAGTGACGTAACATCGACGAAGCCTATAGGTCCATGTTATGAAAACAAACGGGGATGCGACGGATATAAAAGCAAGAGGCAAGATCAAGGCGCAATGTTATGATGAAATAAGAGAGAAAAGTATGTCCCAATAGTATGTCTACTGCATCCTAACTAGATTCTTTTTATCGTCGGATGTAGTATGTAGAATAGAAAAAAGAAAGAGGAGGAGATTCGGAACGTAACCTGTGTTTTTCTTGTGTTTAGAAAATAATGATAATTCACACTTTTCATTTGTCTGACATTTTTTTGTTAAAAGTAAAAATTGTGTTTGTTTCTTCAATATTTTCTGTTTAAATGAAAAGTATTATTTTGTTATCTGTACCAAAAGTCGGCTATTGAATATTTCAGATGATACCCTGCCCATTGTTATGATAAAAATTATATTTTAAGTTCATTTTTATCCAGTTCCATGGTCTAATTTGTGAAAAAACATTCACATTAAATGTATTTCACTGACATACATATAGTCAATTTGTTTGAATGTATCCAACAAGAGTATTTTGAATGTAAAAAGTGCTGAAAGAATACATGCGGTATATTTTCTTGGTCCTTTACTCAGAAAGCCGGCGTTGGTAGTTAGTTGATGGAAGAAGGTGGTAGGATGGCCTAGAGGTAAGGTGGCCGACCAGTAACCATGAGGTTGCTGGTTCGATCCCCGGCACCGGACAGGAGGGTGTGTAAAACTAGCAGAGGCTGGTATTGCGTCTACGGTGCCCACCATCTCTACCATTGTGTCCTTGAGCAAGACACTTAACCCCAAAACTGCTCCAGGGGCGCTGTACTATGGCTGACCCTGCGCTCTGACCCCCTCCGAAGTGTGGTAACTTGAGAGGGGATATGCGAAAAGACGAATTTCAATGTGCCTCGTGTACAACTGACAAATAAAGATAACTTAACTTAACTTAAGAAGACACAGTTGAATGCAGATGAGGAGGTCTCAGGAACAATTCTTTTATTTACAACAAAACTCATCCTGCAGTCAAAACGAAGCCAATAAGAAGTTAAAGTGTTTGTAGCCAAAAAACTAATATAGGTACCTACACAAAACCAAAAGCTATGAAGAGTTCCTTAGTTTGAGACCCGACTTTTTCCAGAATTGGGGCCGGTTTTAACCGCCACTCTAGGGGTGTATTCACACTGGGAAAGTCCGCTAGTGCACTTGCTTTGGTCCAGACCAAATAGAGTTTTTATTTTTTTTCGTTTGGTGTGGTCCACTTTCATATTGCCCCTTTTGCAAGTGAACCAGCATTACGAAGCAAAACCACACGTGATCTGAGGTCATTCATTCATTGGACAGACATTCTGGGGTGGAGAGAAACAGGAAGCACGAAGTTTAAACTGCGAAATATATATCATTGATATAATATGGGGCTAAAAATAATAAAAGGGCCTACATCTAACCTATAAATAAAGAGGAAAAACATCAAATTATTGTTGTTTCATATGGTCATAATGTGTAGCCTTATGTCAATGCCACGTTATGTGGCTTGTAGCCTACGATGTGAAACATCATTTTTACTGTATTTTTGGTGCTGGATGCGCGTCACGCGAGAAGAATAGGCTCAAGCTGACACTCAGCTGATTAAGCTGTGTATCAGCTGGGTCGGCGCAGTTCAGCTCCAAACTGACACGGGGATAGTATTGACGGTCCCGTACATGGGAAGCAAAATAAAAACACACACTTCTTGCGCAGCGTGAACCTGTTGGCACTGTGCGAGAGACGCTCCCCTCTCCTTCATCTGATCGCTGAACACATTCAGCATTTATATTGTTCTGGGCTCCCGGTCAAACCACAACTAATCTTCCTAATAATGGTGACAACAACACTTTCCCATAATGTGAAGCTGACGGCTATTTATTAAAAAAGAAAAGAAAGAAAAGGCACAGTGCCTCCTGCATTTGGGTCGGATCGAGTCCGAACAAATTCACACCACAAACGAACTGCAGCAGAGTGCGTTTGGAAACGCATCGAGACTACCTCTTCAGCTGGGTCTCGGAGCGTTTGTTTGGTCCGCACCCGAGTGCGATTGCTGTATTCACACCTGCCTGAAAGATGCGCACCGAAGGCAGAAGTGCATCTGAGTTCGTTTCAACCGAACTAAACACGGCATGTGTGAATACACTCTAAGTGAGCTGATTGGTTCTTTAGGACAGTACGCCCTGCTCCTCCTAACACCTAATTGGTGTACCCTAACCAGCTCCACCCTAATGGCCCCCAGAGGACATCCTGAGTCTAGTCATCACCTAGAGGCGATATGTCACGTTGGCCAAGAAGTCTGATTCAGCAACTTTTAAGACAATGCTGATGATGATGATGATGATCAGGGTCAATAAACTACTGTTAACTCTTAGCCAGACTGTCTGTGATTAACTCACAAGACAGTCACCTTTGTGTGACATTTGAATGATCTACAGGTCAGCCTTGAGGGTTTCCTCACTCAGGCAGCTGACATCCCTGACTTTGCCCCCTGACTTTGCCCCCTGCCAGATGAGGCTGACTGTCTTTGTCCTGCTCTGTAGCAGTAGGCCTTAATATAAAATGTATAGTAACATAATACACTACAGTAATCTTAGAATGTGTCATAACGAAATACACTACATACACAAGCGCAAATGTTGTTGTATGTTTATTTACTATTCAAAAAGGTTCATATTTCGATTGTACGAGGCTACTTTCTATACAGATTTTCATTTAAATCAGTTTGTACAGACTTGGTTGAAATAAGGGAACAAATTCTCATCAATAGCCCCTGATATTGTAAGGAAATATAAACAAGTAAATTAAAGGTGCAGTGTGTAATATGACATCATCAAGTAAGTTCTACAAAGTTCTAGAATGCAACACTCCCTGGGTAACCCCAACCCTTTAGAATAATAACAGAAGCTACAGTGGCCTTCAAGGACAAGAACAATTCTACATTTTAAACAATGCACCTGATGACATTCCAACTATGACACTTTCAAGGTGGCGGCACTAGGCCTTGGTCCAAAATATGCAGAAATATGGACATATATGAGACCCTTTCTAAGGGGGAAAAAAATAATTCAAAAAAAAATTTTCAGCTATTATGCACTAAATTAAATGTACTTATGGATATTATAATTACTTTCTACAAAATCTGCTTGGAAATAAAACCCAAAATTCTACACACTGCAGGTTTAATATTCAAACATGTGAAAACTAAAGTAAAAACGTTGAAGTATATTCCTTCTAGACTATTATAAACTAAATAGATAGATGAATGTTGAGGGGAAAAAAGCCAAACTAAGATATATTTTTAATGTTAGAATACAAAATTTCACATTTTAAACACACAAACACTTATCCTCTTGATTAATAAGTACAATAAAATTAAAGTATATTGTATTTATACAAAACAAAACAAAAAGATTATTAAACCGTTACAAAATGGACATTGCCACTCGGGAGGGGTCATTTCGTAGTGTCTTCTCCCTGTATACATCCATAAACTCAAATATACAATCTATATAAATCAATAAATATTACAAAACGTACATATAAATACATTTGGCAGTAATATCATTATTAAAACTGAAAGAAAACGGTATTTTTAACGTTTTCTAACTAGAATACCCCCCATTTTCCCAAGTTGGTACAGTCCAGCCGCGTCATCGTTACTGTCCAACTGCAAGGCGGGAAAACACCGATGGTCACGTGACGGCAGTTTGTCTCTTCGGT
>NW_027648184.1:32500-57500 GCF_949987685.1 Ammodytes marinus
AAAGCCCTAATGGTAATACAAATGAGATGCTTTATTTAAACGCTGTCCGTGCTTAGAGGTGATTTTAATTGTGTCGGCTGAAACAGAAACTAACGGAGGGATTCGGCTCACATACAGTCCCTTGAGTCGCGCAGTCAGTTTGCCGACATGGCTTTGTATTTAAGGCTCGAGACATACAATCAGATCGCATACAAACAGGGAAGCCTTTCCCATCGGTATCGCTAACGGGGAGAATATCCCCGGTTATTATTTGAGCCTCAAACCACAGAGTTCTTCCCCGTGCGGTGGCTCGCGCACTCACTAATGATCTCACGGTGAAACGCTGCTTTGCTCGGACGAAGGCATCGTGTGTTTCTAGATGATTTAACGTCATAGTCTCAGACGAGCGTTTAATATTATGCTGCATCTTTTGCACTGCACTGTTTTTTATCAACAGTGAAAAAATGGTCCCACACCGGACTCTTATGTGTAGCTGATTACTTCATGCACGCACCTTGCAGAAGTGACGCTCCTGCAGCGCGCTCACGACCAGACGTGACACGGTGACATCTCCCATTAATAAAACGGCATAACTCCCTGATTTTCAGATTTCTATTTTTAAATTCGACTTGAGCGCAAGTGGAAAACCGGTCAATGTGTCGACACATTCACATCCCTTATGCATATGGAGAAAGTGATAAACAATATCAACATTTCATATCATTAACTAAAAAGAAAAAAGAAATCTAAAGGTAACTTCAATACTGTATTATAATTATTGACTAAATGATGAAAAAAAGGTGTCTGCAGGGCCAGTGAAAATATACAAGGGGCCAGTAAAACTCGGATCTATTGGCCAAGCGGGCCAGTTGGGAAAAAAAGTTGCATTGAACCCAGAGTATATATGGAGTTCAATTATAAAATGTTTTGAAATAAAGATGACGTGTATTGTGTATCATATATAGTAAGAGTGTACCATTTAATTTGCAACTCAGTTCCTTGGTAGCACCTACTTACAGTACAAATGACTTCTGATGGAAAACATTTGTATGAAAAACACTTTCATTAGCTATTCTTACTATTGTATTGTTTAACATTAACGCATATATTAAAAAAGATATTGCGTATAAAAAGTGGCTGGTAAAAAAGATGAGTGGCTGGTAGATTTTTAAGATTTTTAGATTTTTAGATTTTTTTTAAACAGTGTGTGTGTGTGTCTGTCTGTCTGTCTGTCTGTCTGTCTGTCTGTCTGTCCGTCCGTCCGTCCGTCCGTCCGTCCCTCCCTCCCTCCCTCCCTCCCTCCGTCCGTCCCTCCCTCCCTCCGTCCGTCCGTCCGTCCGTCCGTCTATTTTTCTCTCTCTCTATCCCTCTGTCTCTCTGTCTGTCTCTCTCTCTATCCCTCTGTCTCTCTCTCTCTCTCTATCCCTCTGTCTTTCTCTCTCCCTCTCTCTGTCTGTCTCTCTCTCTCTCTATCCCTATCCCTCTCTCTCTCTGTCTCTCTCTCTCTCTCCTTGTGTCTGACTTTAAAGTATCTACGACAAACTTTTAAGTAACAACAGCTGGGTGGTAAACGGGGCGCTAGAATTAACACCAAATTAAAGTTCTTCTTAGACACTTTATGTTTCAAATGTGAAATCTCAGACTTACTCTTTTTTTTTTTACTTGATAAGTGGTTAGTTTTAATTTTTATAATTGTCATTCATCTAATTTTTTATGTTTAACTAACGAGCTGAGTTCTGTTTTTAATAGACTTCTATGTTCCTTTTCTGTCCTCAGATTCCACAGAAAACTACTCCTGCTAAAGCTGCTTCTTCTTCTGCGAAAAAGACGCCTGCAAAACCGTCTCCTGCTCCTAAAACTACAACTGCTAAAGCTAGTGCTACCCCAAAAACTACAACTGCTAAAGCTAGTTCTAGTGCCAAAAATACTCCTTCTAAACAGACTCCTATTGCTCCTAAAAAAACACCTTCGAAACCAACTTCTTCTTCTGCTACTAAAAAAACACCTTCCACCCCAACTTCTGCTACTAGAACTACAAAAGCTAAAGCTGCTATTGCTGCAAAAACTACAAATGCTATAGCTAGTTCTATTGCAAGAACTACATATGCTAAACCTGCTACTTCTTCTGCTAAAAGTACACCTGCAAAACCGACTTCTGTGGCTCAAATTAAACCTTCCACACCGACTTCTGTGACTAGAACTACAAATGCTATCGCTAGTTCAACTGCAAAAACTACAGATGCTATAGCTAGTCCTGCTACAAAAACTACACCTTCTAAACCGACTTCTTCTACTGCTAAAGATACAGCGGCAAAACCGACTCCTGTTGCTAATATTATGCCTTCCACACCGACTTCTGTTACTGAGACTACAGATGCTATAGCTAGTCCAGCTTCAAAAACTACAAATGCTAATGCTAACCTTGCTACAAAAAATACACCTTCTAAACCGACTTCTTCTACTGCAAAAGATACACCCGCAAAACCGACTCCTGTAGCTCAAATTACACCTTCCACACCGACTTCTGTGACTAGAACTACAAATGCTAATGCTAGTTCTACTGCAAAAACTACAGATGCTATAGCTAGTCCTGCTACAGAAATTACCCCTTCTAAACCGACTTCTTCTACTGCTAAAGATACAGCGGCAAAAGCTACTCCTGTTGCTAATATTACACCTTCCACACCGACTTCTGTGACTAGAACTACAGATGCTAATGCTAGTTCTACTGCAAAAACTACAGATGCTATAGCTAGTCCTGCTACAGAAACTCCACCATCTAAACCTACTTCTTCTAGTGATAAAATTTCTACTGCTACACCCACTTCTTCTTCTACTAAAACTCCAAATGCGGAAGCTAAAATGGCGACCCCTGGCAACCCTGTTGTTGTCATAGCAAAGACTCCGACTAGATCCTCTTCGAGATTTGCTCCACCAGAGAAAACTACAGATTCCAAACCGACTTCTGAACAAACTCTGGCGCCTAAAGATGATGTCATAGCTGCTACAGAGACGGCTGTAAACACACGAAGAAGAAAGTCATCTGTGGTCGGTCCTCCAAGTGAAAATACCACAAAAGAAGTAAGAGATTTAGTATGCAGAACACTTGAATACGCTTCTATATAAATACTGTGCAATATAATGGTCACACACATGAAAATATCCAGCGTTAATACACAGCCTAGGCTCCGTAAACAGGCATGTTGCTAGCTATAGTGGAGCCCTCATTTACATACTAATTTACAGAGCCTAGGCTGTGTATTAACACTGCAAAATCAGTGAATATGTCCTCATGATCTGCTACCTGTGTGTGTGTGTGTGTGTGTGTGTGTGTGTGTGTGTGTGTGTGTGTGTGTGTGTGTGTGTGTGTGTGTGTGTGTGTGTGTGTGTGTGTGTGTGTGTGTGTGTGTGTGTGTGTGTGTGTGTGTGTGTGTGTGTGTGTGTGTGTGTGTGTGTACAGGCCTCGACTCCTAAGGATGATGTCATAGCTACAGAGACGGCTGTAAACACACGAAGAAGAAAGTCAGCTGTGATCAGTCCTCCAAGTGAAAACACCACAAAAGAAGTAAGAAGGGAATGAGGGATGTTTGGACAGAGAAAACTATATAAATACTGATGCAAATGAGAATATCCAGTGTTAATACTCAGCCTAGGCTCTGTAAACAATAGCAGTAAAACTAGTGGTGGCTGCTATTACATCTACGGTGCCCACCATCTCTACCATTGTGTCCTTGAGCAAGACACTTAACCCCAAACTGCTCCAGGGGCGCTGTACTATGGCTGACCCTGCGCTCTGACCCCCTCTGGAGTCTGTCTGTCTGTCTGTCTGTCTGTCTGTCTGTCTGTCTGTCTGTCTGTCTGTCTGTACTATGGCTGACCCTGCGCTCTGACCCCCTCTGGAGTGTGTCTGTCTGTCTGTCTGTCTGTCTGTCTGTCTGTGTGTCTGTCTGTGTGTCTGTCTGTCTGTCTGTCTGTACTATGGCTGACCCTGCGCTCTGACCCCCTCTGGAGTGTGGGGACTTGAGAGGGGAGATGAGAAAAGATGAATTTTAATGTAGCCTTGTGTTAATTGACTAATAAAGAAAAACTTAAAGCTGGGGTGGAGGATTTGGGGAGAACATGGCAGTTGGGATAGAGATTTGAATTCAAATACCTCAACCGCTCCACTTGTTCTCTTTGGTCCCTCCCCTATGGTCCCTCCCTGACATGCTCTACACACCAACAAAGTCGGTGCCAAAGCAGGGTTTTTCCTGGCTCAGAATGGGCCTTTGGGGGGTCAGTACGCGATCGACTTTTTTTGGGGTCGCGACAGTAAAGGCAAACGGTTTGTGTATTTTAAGAGGGGTGTTGGGTTGGGAGAGGGGAGTTTCTGTCCAGCTCAAGAGCATTTCAGTCAGCCTGTCAATCACTGCGTTACCATGGAGCTCACTGACGCTTATGAAATCACAATAAACAACCTGTAGATATGAAGTCAAAATACTAATAATGACTAGGCCTAACTGTTTAATACTTTAATTGTTTCTAATTGATCTAAACCATGGAAGAAGGTAGGGCTGCTCAATTATGAAAAAATCATAATCATGATTATTTTGAGTAATCACATTGTGTTATCACGATTATTAAAGACAGTTAATCATTGATTTAAGAACATTATGCATTTATTTTACTTTTAACAAGGTTTTTTTCTAAAAACACCATGACTTTGGACTTTAAACAAAGGCCTAATTGAACTGAAAACAGAGAATAGAAATAGGCTAAATAAGTGAAACATATTTTTAATAATTTAATAAAAATATGTCAAAATAAAAATAACCAGTTGTAAATGGTGTTGATAGGGCACGTCTTTTGCTAGCATTGAATGTAAGGGCATGATTTATTTATGTCATGGAGCAGGGTGGATAGGCAGTTGCATTGTAGTGTTGACAGTTGTGGTGGCAGGAGTTAAGGAGCTTTAAACTTCCTGTGTTATTATTCATTGATTGCTTGGTCATAGACCACTATGACTCGACTTAAAGTGAATAAACAAATTGGTCGGGATGTTTAAAGGTGCAGATCAGGTCGTATATCACTTTTCTTTCTCTCTCTCTCTGTCTCTCGGTCGCGTATGTCATGTTACTCGCGTGTCCGCGCGTGACAAATCTTGCACATTATTTTAGTTTGTTGTGAGTCTGAAGTGTTTTCAGACAACACAATTAGTTTTACCTTTATTCTCGTCATCTAGAAGTTTTTCAAAACACCCGGCAATGCGCAACATCTCCCTCGTACTCTCTGGACTAGCCGTTAGCAAAACTATCAGGTGAGGGAGGGGCCGAGCGGAGCTCACGGCTGAAAGGGTTTGCTGCATTTAACAGCCTGCATGCCCCGGCGAGCGGAACAATGATAGTTTAAAGCTATTCTTACCTTTGTACAGTTTTTACACTTATTTTAAATGACTTTAAAATGGTATAAATAAGGTTTTTACACTCTAAAATGCATGGTAGACCCACCAGGAATAAAAAGAAACAATTATTTCAGTCTCATAATATTAGGTGAAAACTACAACCAATCAAATCGTTCGGACCGAACGATTTAATTGGCCGACAGACCTGTCTGTTTGCCGTCTGCTTGTGTACCGCGCATTCGTGCACGCGCGTCCTCAACGAAAGGGTTTGTTTTGATTCCACGGCAGACAGTAGCCTAGCGAGTAGCGACCATTGTAGAAAAGGTTACAGTGTTGTTATTTCTTGTTATTTCTTACAGTGTGTTAAGCTGTGTTTTGTTTAGTGTTGGGCCGTGACGTCAGTCGGCCAGAGAGCCAGTTCAGTAAGTTTCCTTTCGCTTCTCCCTCGGTGAGATGTGTGTGAGCAAGTTGCCACAGTAAGCCATCATTCGTGTTTATCTGAGTGTAAATGTGAATCACCCGTGTGTGAGTATGTACATGTAGTCCCGATCGCTGTTATAAGTTATAGTTTGTGCATGTTATTAGCGGCTGCGATTCGCGAGTCGCAACAGCTGTTCAAACGTCTCCTCACGAGCGGAGTTTAAGCCTTTGTTCTTTTTCCGCGATCTATATGCGGCTGTGCCTGTGAAAGAAGGAAAATAAAGAGCGGATAAAACCCTACTCCTCCTCTCCTAGTCTCATTATAAGCATAAGTGGTGTTCTGGCCGACATATCTGAAGTGAAACCAGTGATACAAGCAGATCAGCGCGGTACCGGTAGCCTACTACAGCCACCAGTTTCTTCAGCCACAATATAACTCACTTTGTGCACGGAGACAGTATTAAGCAAGTAAGTCTGCTTGTGTAGCCTAAATTAAGTTTCTTCAAAAACAAAACAAAAAAAACGGGGATAGGAATGAGGGGGTGGGGCTGCATTGGAGGAAGGCGGGATATTATGATTGTGCTGAAATGCTCAAACTCAAATCCATCCGAACTGCTTTAATAACGATTATCCCCGACCTGATTTCTTTTTTTACAACTGAGATTGCAAGTAATATGACTGGAATGGCACGGAAATGGAAACACATTTGGAGCCGTTTTAAGTAGATTTTTATTTATTTATCTATATATATTAAAAAAAAACACTTTGGCGCTGAGGATTTTCCTTTGGCGGGCGCTAAAATTCCTTTGGCGGGCGCCAAAATTTTTTGAATGCAGGAAAAACCCTGCAAAGTGAATGGACAGTCCCAACAGCCAATAAGAACAGAGAATCGGAGCCTTCTTGCTCTGATTGGTCAAAGTGTACAGCTCATGTTAACTTTGACCAATCAGAAATCACATACCCCAGCTTTAAGTTAAAACTGGCCCATTGAGATTGTAATACAGCTAAATACTATAAAGCGTTTGTTCCTTTTTCTCTCATCAGGCGGCTGCTAAAATGTCAAAACCGAAAACACACACACACACACACACACACACACACACACACACACACACACACACAGACACCCACACACAGACACCCACACACACACACACAAACACACACACACACCCACACACACACACCCACCCACACACACACACACACACACAGACACCCACAGACACCCACACACACACACACACACACACAGACACCCACAGACACACACACACACACACACACACACAGACACACACACACAGACACACACACACAGACACACACACACACCCACACACACACACACACACACACAAAGAAGATTCAATTTAAACTTCATTCAATTAGCTACAAACCGAATTATCCTTATTCCAGATTCACAGGTCTCAACAAGGTCTTCCATTCTACCAACTAGGTTTAGTAACACACACACACACACACACACACACACACACACACACGCACACACACACACACACACACACACACACACACACACACACATAATAAAGCTAAATACTATAAAGCGTTTGTTCCTATTTGTCTCCTCAGGCGGCTGCAAAAATGTCCAAATCGAAAACACCGTCGAAGGTTTCTGTGAGTGAAAATACTCAGATAACTCCCGCCAGCGATCCAGTTACTGAAACAACAACAACAACAACAAAAGCAACTAGAAGTAAATCTCCAACCGAAACTCCAACTGCCTCCAGACCAGCTTCAGATACAGAAGGAGCTGCCATAGCAACCAGGAGCAACATAGCTGTCTCCAAGGTAACTGAAAATACAAAAGTCAAAGTCAAAATTATTTCTACAGCACATTTAATAATAATAATAATAATAATAATAATAATAATAATAATAATAATTCATTCTATTTGAGGGCGCCTTTCAAAGCACCCCAGGTCACCTTACAGGGCATAGTTAAAAAACAAAATCAACAATGATAAAAAAAAAAACAAGAACAAGACACATTAAAACAATTTACACAAGGGTGGTGAGATGGGTGGTAGACAAGGGTGGAAAAGTAGATAGATAGATAGATACAGTATCTCACAAAAGTGAGTACACCCCTCACATTTCTTCAAATATTTCATTATATCTTTCCATGGGACAACACTGAAGAAATGACACTTTGATATAATGTAAAGTAGTCAGTGTACAGCTTGTATAACAGTGTAAATTTACTGTCGCCTCAAAATAACTCGACACACAGCCATTAATGTCTAAACTGCCGGTTACAAAAGTGAGTACACCCCTAAGAAGAAATTTCCAAATTGGGGCCAAAGTGTCAATATTTTGTGTTGCCACCATTATTTTCCAGCACTGCCTTAACCCTCTTGGGCATGGAGTTCACCAGAGCTTCACAGGTTCCCACTGGAATCCTCTTCCACCCATTCATGACAGCATCACAGAGCTGGTCGATATTAGAGACCTTGCGCTCCTCCATCTCCCGTTTTAAGAAGCCCCAAAGATGCTCAATAGGGTTTAGATCTGGAGACATACTTGGCCAGTCCATCACCGTTACCCTCAGCTTCTTTAGCAAGCCACTGGTCGTCTTGGAGGTGTGTTTGGGGTCGTTATCATGTTGCAATACTGCCCTGCGGCCCAGTTTAAGAAGGTTGAGTGCACGTTTTCAGCGTCATACCAAGAGGTTGGCTTTGGAAAATAGACGTATGAATACTGGCAGCATTGCTGCAGGGCTTGAAGTGGTGGGGGGTCAACCTGTCAATGCTCAGACCATACGCCACACTCTGCATCATACTGGTCTGCATGGCTGTCGTCCCAGAAGGAAGCCTATTCTAAAGATGATGCAAAAGAAACCCCACAAACAGTTTTCTGAAGACTAGCAGACTACGGACATGGATTACTGCAACCATGTCCTGTGGTCTGATGAGACCAAGATAAACTTATTTGGTTCAGATGGTGTCACGTGTGTGTGATGGCAACCAGGTGAGCAGTACAAAGACAAGTGTGGTTTGCCTATAGTCAAGCATGGTGGTTGGAGTGTCATGGTCTGGGGCTGCATGAGTGCTGCCAGCACTGGGGAGCTACAGTTCATTGAATTCTAACATGTACTGTGACATACTGAAGCAGAGCATGATCCCCTCCCTTCATAAACTGGGCCGCAGGGCAGTACTGCAACATGATAACGACCCCAAACACACCTCCAAGACGACCAGTGGCTTGCTAAAGAAGCTGAGGGTAAAGGTGATGGACTGGCCAAGCATGTCCCCAGACCTAAACCCTATTGGGCATCTTTGGGGCATCCTCAAACGGGAGATGGAGGAGCGCAAGGTCTCCAGTATCCACCAGCTCCGTGATGTCGTCATGAATGGGTGGAAGAGGATTCCAGTTGCAACCTGTGAAGCTCTGGTGAACTCCATGCCCAAGAGGGTTAAGGCAGTGCTGGAAAATAATGGTGGCAACACAAAATATTGACACTTTGGCCCCAATTTGGACATTATCGCTTAGGGGTGTACTCACTTTTGTAACCGGCAGTTTAGACATTAATGGCTGTGTGTCGAGTTATTTTGAGGCAACAGTAAATTTACACTGTTATACAAGCTGTACACTGACTACTTGACATTGTATCAAAGTGTCATTTATTCAGTGTTGTCCCATGGAAAGATATAATGAAATATTTGAAGAAATGTGAGGGGTGTACTCACTTTTGTGAGATACTGTAGATAGATAGATAGATAGATAGATAGATAGATAGATAGATAGATAGATAGATAGATAGATAGATAGATAGATAGATAGATAGATAGATAGATAGATAGATAGATAGATAGACAGAGAGACAGACATTTAGAAACAACATCAGGTGACCAAAGTGCTGAACAAGATACAATACAAAACGACATATAAGATACATGAGGAAAAAAAGATAGGAGGAATTTAAAGGAAGCATTGTTTACTAGGGTTGTGCTATTAAAGGTGTAGTCAGTGATTCTGGAGAACGCTTGTTGTCAAAATCACTTTTTTGTTAAAATCAGTGAATATCTCCTCATGATCCGCTACCTGTCTGTACTGTGTGTTAATACACAGCCCAGGCTCTGTAAACAAAAGGATGGCCCTTTGTCGATTGCAACATACCAGTTTACAGAGCCTAGGCTGTGTATTAACACTGGAATTTTTTTTCAGCGCACACACAGTACAGACAGGTAGCGGATCATGAGGAGATATTCACTGATTTTGTCACAAAAAAGTGATTTTGACAAAACGCGTTCTCCAGAATCACTGACTACACCTTTAACTGCATTTTAATCGCAATTAAAAATTCGAATCCCACAAATTATGAAAATAAGATAATCAACTTTAACTATATTTAAATTTAAGGAAATCAACTGTTAAAAAAATAAAAAAAAAATAATAATAAAAATCACTAAACATTCCGGTATTACACACTGAACCTTTTTAAGAACAAGAATAAACGAAATAAATAACGTTGTTTTGGTAAAATGAACTGAAACTAAACTTTGAAATTTTTCTCAGAGAACACAGTGTATATCGGGTTTCTGCCAGTCCAGCAGTCAGCAGGGAAGTCTCATTCATTACAATGGAAGTTTGAGGAACTTTCACTCACACGGATGGATGGATAGATAGATGGATGGATAGATAGATAGATAGATAGATAGATAGATACACAGAGAGACAGATATTTAGATAGATAGATAGATAGATAGATGAATGGATGGATGGATAGATAGATAGATAGATACACAGAGAGACAGATATTTAGATAGATAGATAGATAGATAGATAGATAGATAGATAGATAGATAGATAGATAGATAGATAGATAGATAGATACACAGAGAGACAGATATTTAGATAGATAGATAGATAGATAGATAGATAGATAGATAGATAGATAGATAGATAGATAGATAGATAGATACACAGAGAGACAGATATTTAGATAGATAGATAGATAGATAGATAGATAGATAGATAGATAGACAGACAGACAGACAGACAGACAGACAGACAGACAGGGTTAGGGGTATGAATTAGAGCAACAACATGTAACATTGCCACCTTTAAAAAAAAACTGTTTTAAATTGAGAACTTTCAGGGTGTGTGTTAATTCTAGCGTCCCCTTTGGACAAAAGCAGCAGCAGTAGTTGTCTTGACCAGCAATGAAAATATAAATAAGTACAGACATTTCAAGTACTTAGAGCAAGTAAATGTAACTGTTCCATCTTAAAAACATTTTTTAAAAGTGGGTCTAATAATCCAATTTGGGGCGACTGTGGCTCAGTTGGTAGAGCGGGTCGGCTGATGATCAAAGGGTTGGAGGTTCGATCCCCGCCCTGCCACCTGTGTGATAGTTGTTGTGTCCTTGGGCAAGACACTTCACCCACCTTGCCTCGTGTGAATGTCGATAGTTAGCTGCTGCTATCGGTGTATGAATGTGAGTGTGAATGGTAACGTGGGAAAGGAAAACAGGTCTCCCTTGCAAAAGAGTCTTCGGACTCAATGGGATTTACCTGTAGAAATAAAGGTTAAAGAAAAAAATAATAACTGGAAACATGGAGACATTATCTTATTTGTTGTTACTTTGTGTTTTTCAGCTGGTCGATACTGATCAGGTAAAGAAGACGCCTCCTTGTCCAGCTGTGACTTCTCCAGGTCAGTAAAGTCTTTTCTCATCTTATTTATTCTATAATTCTATTTAACTTGATTTAATTATTTTGAGTCCTTTGGAAGAAAAAAAAATATTGATTTTGACATTTTAAGCTGTATAATGGACTGATATCTTGATCCTAATAAAAAAAAATATATATATAATTTATTCCAATTTTATTTAAATTTAATGTAATCTAATGTAAAAAAAAAAATCTGGTTTGGAAGTCACAGAACAGAAATTAAGGGAGACCAAATTTTAAAAAAAGTAAAAAGTTACCTTGTGAAAGCGCCTTTTACACATGGTAGTTTACATACAGGGGTGGAGGGGTGGGGCGTTACGAAAAATTTGAAAATACGGTGACCTGTATATTGAACTTTGTGTTTGTTTATTAATGCTTCTCACCAATAAAAATGTGTTTTAAAAAAAAAAATATAAAAATAAATCTTATCCCAACAGGCGGCAAAAAACCAACAACCACTGAAGCAAAGTCTGTCCCAATACAAACCTCCAAGAACGACAGAACACACAAAGACGCAGAGAAGGAGGAGAAGAATGATGGAGAGAACACGTCTGTACAGAGTGTAGGAGGGAAGAGGAAGAGAGGAGAGGGGGATGAGAGGGAAGAGAAGAAAGAGGAGAAGACGCCAGCGGAGAGCGAAGGAACAAAACGGAAGAAAGAGGAAGAGGAGACAACACCGGGGTTAGTAGAGATTTTTAAGAGTGAAAAAGTAATAAAATATTTGTTAAAATATAAGAATTCCATCAGTCTGGAAATCCAGACAGATAGACAGATAGACAGACAGACAGACAGACAGACAGACAGACAGACAGACAGACAGACAGACGGGCGGACAGACAGACAGACAGACAGACAGACAGACAGACAGACTGGTTGCTGGCAAATTAAATGTGCTGTGTCTTTTGGTCTGGACACTCTCCATTGAAGCTCATTAAATATGTCAAGAAAATCCTGAGCTACGTTTCAATTGGTTCTATCTGATATGGGCGCGCCAGAACCCTTTGTATGCAGACAGACAAACAGACAGACAGACGGACGGGCGGGCAGACAGACAGACAGACAGAGGGACAGACAGACAGACAGACAGACAGACAGACAGACGGGCAGGTAGAGCCCTATGTATGGTGCTCTGGGGAGGACGTAACCGGATGACGACAGTGCTGTTCATGCGCCGTCGAAGCCGTGATGTTAAAGGCCTACTTCACCGGTTTGAATATGAAGGTGTATTGAATTCTGAGATCCTATGTAGTATAAATGTGCAAAAAAAAAAAAAAATTGGTTCATCCTAGCCTGAGAAAAGGCAGAAAGAGTGTTTTTTTTAACCCTATATTTCTCTTTCTCGTGACATCACAGAAAGAGAAATATAGGGTTGACAAATATAGGATGTCACAGTAAAAGACATCACAGTAATATTTACAAAGTAAGTTTTTTTTTTATGGCTGCGGATTTGTTTTTCGAGTTTGAGACTCCAGTGCTAATACACAGCCTAGGCTCTGTTCTAGTTTTTTTAGTTTTTACAAAAAGTGATTTAGACAACAAGCGTTCTCCAGAATCACTGACTCCACCTCTAACATCAAGCATTTTCCAAACTATTCCAGAGTGTGTACCAGCCCTGCACCGGAAAACAGGGGGATGAAGACCAGGAGAGCCGAGAAAGAGAGAGAGAAGGACGGAGTTGGAGAGGAGAAAGCGAGAGAAACAGTTCCAGAGAAAGAGATAGAAGAGAAGAAAGAGGGAGAGATGGAACCTGTAGAATCGGCCGCTGAATCAAAGTCTGTTCCAATAAAAACGTCCAAACAGATCGACAGACAGACTCACAGAGACACAGAGGAGAAGAATGGAGAGAATACTTCTGTACAGAGTCTGGGAGGGAAGAGGAAGAGAGGAGAGGGGGATGAGAGGGAAGGGAAGAAAGAAGAGAAGACATCTACAATAGACAAACTTTCTCACACAGACACAGACAGTGGGAAAACGGATGGAGAGAATACACCGTTACAGAGTCTGGGAGGGAAGAGGAAGAGAGGAGAGGGGGATAAGAGGGAAGGAAAGAAAGAAGAAAGCAAGGAAGAGAAGAATAAGTCTACAATCGACAGACAGACTCACACAGTGGACAGTGGGAAAACAGACGGAGGGAATACACCGTTACAGAGTCTGGGAGGGAAGAGGAAGAGAGGAGAGGGGGATGAAACAGAGCAGGACGGAGGAGAGGAAACTGGGAACAAAGGGATGAAGACCAGGAGAGGAGAGAAAGAAACAAAACCAGATGGAGGGCTACAGGAAAGCAAAACAACTATAGAAAATGTTCCTGATAAGACTGTGAACAAGGAGGAACGGAGAGACCAGAAAGAGAAGGAGAGAGGGAAAGAGAAGGAGAGAGAGTTGGAGGGAGAGAAAGAGAAGGAGGGAGAGAGAGAGAAGGAGGGAGAGATGGAGGGAGAGATGGAAACAGAAGAAAGGTCTCAGAGTGAAGGCAGGAGGACCAGGAGCTCAGAGAGAGACAGAGGAGGAAACAGCTCAACAGATAACCAGGTGAAACTTTAATATTTATTTTCAAGATTTTCTTTATTTATAATATATACAACAAAAAACACACACTCTGTCTGCCTGCCTGCCTATCTATCTATCTATCTATCTATCTATCTATCTATCTATCTATCTATCTATCTATCTATCTATCTATCTATCTATCTATCTATCTATCTATCTATCTATCTATCTATCTATCTATCTATCTATCTATCTATCTATCTATCTACAGCTCTACATTACTTATTGAAAATGCTCCTAATGACAAAAATGTATTGGTATTTGGTAGAAATGTCGTCAGTAGTTTATATTGTAAAACCAAAATGTTCATTCTACTCAAACATATGCCTATAAATAGTAAAACGAGAGACACTGAACATTTGGAATGGTCTCTTAATTTTTCCTGGGCTGTATATAAAAAACACACCCTGCGTTCCAAATCACATACTTTTTCTTTTTACTACACTACATACTAAAGTACAGAAGAGTTTTAGTCTTTTTACTACACTACATACTAAAGTACAGAAGAGTTTTAGTCTTTTTTCTACACTACATACTAAAGTACAGAAGAGTTTTAGTCTTTTTACTACACTACATACTAAAGTACAGAAGAGTTTTAGTCTTTTTACTACACTACATACTAAAGTACAGAAGAGTTTTAGTCTTTTTACTACACTACATACTAAAGTACAGAAGAGTTTAAGGGCCACAGACAGGAGAGAGAAAAATCAGATAAGGAAGATTTTTTTTTTTATTATGTTGAGAAAGAAAGACGAATACTCCAAAATGAGTATGTATTTTTGGCGTACTGCAATTGACGTGCATGTATTGGGACATCCTAAATCTATTTCTGGCATACTAAATAGTAGGGAAGTATGGGGATTGGAACTCAGGGTCACTTGTTTTATGAATTTTCTCTAATAAAGTGTCTCTGTGTCGTGTGCAGCGCCACCTAGCGGCGAAGAGAGAGAGTGTGCTGAACTCTCTGAAAGGTTTACTGAAGTCTGGAGGGAGGAGGAGCGAAGAGCTGCACAGCCCACAGTAAGACACACACACACACACACACACACACACACACACACACACACACACACACACACACTCACACACACACAGTAAGAGAGAGAGAGACACACACTGTAGCACACACACAGTAAGAGAGAGAGAGACACACACACACACACAGTAAGAGAGAGAGAGACACACACACACAGTAAGAGAGAGAGACACACACACACACAGAGACAGAGAGAGACACACACACATACACACAGTAAGAGACTCACACTCACACACACATAGAGAGAGAGACACACTCACTCACTCACTCACTGCACACACGCATTCCAATCAGTTAATGGTGTAGTGATTCTGGAGAACGCTTTTTGTCAAAATCAGTGAATATCTCCTCATGATCCACTGCCTGTCTGTACTGTGTGTGCGTTGAAATAGCCTAGGCTCTGTAAACTGGTATGTTTAGCATTCAAGCGTTCTCCAGAATCACTGACTCCACTATATAATAAAACCCATATTAAATGTTTTATTTTTCAACTTTTAACAGGAAATCCGAAGAGACCGGCCAAATAAGAAAGACAAGAAGTCGAACCTCAACAGCAGCTGACAAATCTCCATCAGTTTCTATCAGCAAAAAAATAATCGCAAAGAAAATACCAGACCAGTCCGCCACGGAGCCTCGACACACAGAAAGTGACGCGAAAACAGAGAAAATAGATGAACAGAAGAGCGATTTGGTCGATAAAACGAAAGAGGAGAAGGCAATGAACGAGGGAGCGACACGGCAGGCGGACGGAGAGAGAGAGGGAGGGAGGAAAATCATCGGGAAGATAGTGAAAGCGACGGGCGGACAGGGACGCAAGGTTCAGATTAAGACCATGATGGCCACAGCAAGCAAGGAAACGGTAAGGAATTAGCACGTTATACAGCTCTGTAAGAATTAAGAGACCACTCCAAATGTTCAGTGTCTCTCGTTTTACTATGTTTGAGTAGAATGAACATTTTGGTTTTATTCCATAAACCACTGACAACATTTCTACCAAATTCCCCCCAAAAATATTGTCATTAAAGAGCATTTCCATGAAGTAATGTAGAGATGAAGATTGAAGAAAAATCCAGACTGGTCTCTTAATTTTTTCCTGGGCTGTAAATATATTGTCTTTTCATTAATTTTACTGTCTTAAAGGTGCTCCGAGGAACTTTCAGTGTGTGTTAATTCTAGCGCCCCCCTTTGGACAGAAGCGGTAGTGTTTTTATACCACGCCAGCTGTTGTTCCTGGGTGAGCGTATACCCATGACAAAGGCATTAAGAAAAACTATATAAAAATAGCATTCTTTGCACTGATGGTCTCGTTTACTATTACATGTCATTTATGATTATCAGAGGAAAAATTAGGAATATTTCAAAGTTCCTCATAGCACCTTTTAGTCCCTTTTAAAATGATTTGTATTGTACTATTTAGCATACTAGGAGACGGTAAGGCATCTACACATTATATATCTATTGTCTTTTTATTGATTTAACACGTTTTGAGTTTTTTTTTTATACATTTTTGAGGGTCAAGGTCAAATGTATTTATAAAGCACATTTACAAACAGCGGGTACTGCCCCAAAGTGCTGTACAGGTTAAACTATAATAAAATAATCCACATTTATTACAAATAAGAAACCAAAAGAAAAACACATAAGAAAATACTCAGCTCAGCTGGTTCCGAAGGCCAGTGCAAAAAAATGTGTCTTCAGCAGACATTTAAAATTTTCCAAAGAAGTGGCAGATCTGATGTATAAAGGAAGAGAATTCCACAACTTAGGTCCAGCTACAGCGAAGGCTCTGTCTCCCCTGCTCTTCAGCTTATTATGTAAAATAATGTCAAGCATCGTTATAACGTATACATACAGCTCTTAAAAAAATTAAGAGACCAGTCTGGATTTTTCTTCAATATTTTTTGGGGGGAATTTGGTAGAAATGTTGCCAGTAGTTTATAGAATAAAACCAAAATGTTCATTCTAGTGGCCGTATACACTGACAGTAAATGATATTCTATTCTAGGTTGAGAAGAAATCTGACGATGTGAAGACGGATAAAAGTTCAGATGTGGAGAAGAAATCCCTCAGAACCAGAGCAGCAACAGAGGACAAGGAAAAGGTAACGTGTGTGTGTGTGTGTGTGTGTGTGTGTGTGTGTGTGTGTGTGTGTGTGTGTGTGTGTGTGTGTGTGTGTGTGTGTGTGTGTGTGTGTGTGTGTGTGTGTGTGTGTGTGTGTGTGTGTGTGTGTGTGTGTGTGTGTGTGTGTGTGTGTGTGTGTATATAAGTGCAGTCCATTTGCCAATTACCTAAAATGTATGTGCTATCATTTACCAAAATATATGACTTTCCCACTCCATCAGGTTGAGAAGAAATCTGAGCCAGCTAAAGCAACGACGGCAGACAAGACCAAGGAGAAGGTAAGCGCTCTTAACCACTACACTGTGTGTGTGTGTGTGTGTGTGTGTGTGAGAGCGTATGAGCAGCAATAGAGGACAAGAACAAGAGACCCACTCCCCCTTTATTTCTACAGGTAAATCACATTGAGACCGAAGACTCTTTTTCAAGGGAGACCTGTTTTCCTTTCCCACGTTACCATTCACACACACATTCATACACCGATAGCAGCAGCTAACTATCGACATTCACACTACGAGGCAAGGTGGGTGAAGTGCCTTGCCCAAGGACACAACAACCATGACACAGGTGGCAGGGCGGGGAGCGAACCTCCAACCCTTTGATCATTGGCCGACCCGCTCTACCACCTGAGACACAGTCGCCCGAGATTGAATTTTTCTGACTACATTGTACAGGTGTCAAAATAGATAGTGATATTGTTGTAAACTTGCCTTGTCTTCGCACTTTACTTTAGTATTACCATGTAATCACCTGGTCAATGATCAAATTCCTTCGTGATTTTCTCTACTTATGACATCTATTGCAGCATGTCCGTCCTGGGAGAGGGATCCCTTACTCTGTCGACTCTCCCTGAGATTTCTTCATTTTTTTTTTAATCCCGGTAAAGGGTTTTTTACTGGGAGTTTTTTCTCAGCCGAGCTAATGGTGTAAGGGCAGAGGATAGATAGATAGATAGATAGATAGATAGATAGATAGATAGATAGATAGATAGATAGATAGATAGATAGATAGATAGATAGATAGATAGATAGATAGATAGATAGATAAGGGCAGGGTGTCATATTGTTTGGAATGTAAAGCCCACTGAGACAAATGTATTTGTGATTTTGGGCTATACAAATAAAACTGATTTGATTTGATTTGATTCTTGCCTTTACTCTACAATGGCAATACAACATATAAACTATTCTAGGTTGAGGATAAATCTGCCCAGGGAAAAACTGACACAAGTTCAGATGTGGAGAAGAAATCCTTAAGAACTAGAGCAGCAACAGAAGACAAGGAAAAGGTAACATGTGTCTGTCTGTCTGTCTATCTATCTGTCTGTCTGTCTGTCTGTCTGTCTGTCTGTCTGTCTGTCTGTCTGTCTGTCTGCCTTCCTCTCTGTCTGTCTGTCTGTCTGTCTGCCTTCCTCTCTGTCTGTCTGTCTGTCTGTCTGTCTGTCTGTCTGTCTGTCTGTGTATCTGTCTGTCTGTCTGTCTGCCTTCCTGCCTGTCTGTCTGCCTTCCTCTCTGTCTGTCTGCCTTCCTGTCTGTCTGTCTGTCTATCTGTCTATCTGTCTGTGTGTCTGTCTGTCTGTCTGTCTCTGTATATCTGTCTGTGTATCTGTCTATCTATCTGTCTGTCTGCCTTCCTCTCTGTCTGTCTGTCTGTCTGTCTGTCTATCTGTCTGTGTATCTGTCTGTCTGTGTATCTGCCTTCCTATCTGTCTGTCTGTCTGTCTGTCTGTCTGTCTGTGCAGTCCATTTACCATTCATCTTAAACGTTTGTACTCTGCTGTGCTACCACTGACTGAACTATATGACTGACTTAATGACCCACTCCATCAGGTTGAGAAGAAATCTGAGCCAGCTAAAGCAACGACGGCAGACAAGACCAAGGAGAAGGTAAGCGCTCTTAACCACTACACCTCGTGTGTGTGTGTGTGTGTGTGTGTGTGTGTGTGTGTGTGTGTGTGTGTGTGTGTGTGTGTGTGTGTGTGTGTGTGTGTGTGTGTGTGTGTGTGTGTGACTGAGTGTGTGACTGAGTGTGTGTGTGTGTGTGTGTGTGTGTGTGTGATAGAGAACAAGGACCACCACTACACCACAAGCGCGATTTACATTTTCTGACGATTTTGTAACGGATGTAAAAAATATTTCACTTTTTTCATTTAACTTTCATTTATCCTCGAGAGACCAATTGAGGGGTGACCCTCATTTACAATGACGTCGAGTTCAAACAAATTCAAAGGAAAAACAACAATACATACACAATATTCAATGCAAATACATCAAATACACAACAACAGGTGAAGAGAAAAACAATTGAAACATGTACACAGTGGTGAAGAGTGGCAGCAGCAATTAAAATGAAATGGGTGAAAGTACAATATAGTCTAATTAAAACAGTTACAGGTAGAGTTTGGCAGATTTAAGATAGTTTGTTTAAATTGGTTAAAGGATATGAAGGTATTTTAATTGAGGTGTGACCCTGATTTCCAATGATGTTGAGTCAGTATAAATAGTGATCTTTATTAAGGACTCAGATGGTCCACTCACATCCAACACACACACACACACATAGAACACATTAAAATACATTACTCAATAAAACACTGTACTAAAATAGGTTCAAGCTATCATGCCAATGCTTTGGAAGCCTGGATGTGAACCGATAGCCCGTCATAGGGTTGGTTAAGGCTATAATGATGCTATTTTCTGATAAATCCAATCGACACATGAAATTGAACATTAACTTTCGTAACAGAAAGTGTGTATACTTCTTCCTGCTCCTTTTCAGGCATATCTCAGCAATACAGATAATTTGTTTTCTTTTATTTTATTTTTTTTGTGAAAACATAATTTGTTTATTGTATTTCCATGCTTTTCATTTTGTTTTGTATGTTGATATGTCTGAAATAAATTGAATCAAATCAAATCAAATCAAACAGTGCCTGACATGTAGGTACATTAGAGGACACAGATAACTGGCTAGCACTGTGCCACCTAGGAACACGGAGCAACGACCTCATGGTATAAATAGTGATGTTGTATATTCTATTGTAGGGTGAGAAGAAATCTGACGAGGGGAAAACTGAAACGAGTTCAGACGTGGAAAAGAAATCCTTAAGAACCAGAGCGGCAACTGAAGACAAGACCAAGGAGAAGGTAACGTGTGTGTGTGTGTGTGTGTGTGTGTGTGTGTGTGTGTGTGTGTGTGTGTGTGTGTGTGTGTGTGTGTGTGCGTGCGTGCGTGCGTGCGTGCGTGCGTGCGTGCGTGCGTGCGTGCGTGCGTGCGTGCGTGCGTGCGTGCGTGCGTGCGTGCGTGCGTGCGTGCGTGCGTGCGTGCGTGCGTGCGTGCGTGCGTGCGTGCGTGCGTGCGTGCGTGCGTGCGTGCGTGCGTGCGTGCGTGCGTGCGTGCGTGCGTGCGTGCGTGCGTGCGTGCGTGCGTGCGTGCGTGCGTGCGTGCGTGCGTGCGTTTGTTTGTGGTAACTAATGCATCTACTATATATATGGATTGTCTTTTTGTTGCTTTTTAACTGTTTTAAAGGTGCAGTCAGTGATTTTGGAGAATGTGTGTTGCAATGTACAGCTCTGGAAAACATTGGGACCAGTCTGGATTTTTCTTCAATCTTCATCTCTACATTACTTAATGGAAAATGGTCTTAAAGCTGGGGTATATGATTTCTGATTGGTCAAATTCTCTGTTCTTATTGGCTGTTGGGACTGTCCATTCACTTTGGCACGACTTTGTTGGTGTAGAGCGTGTCAGGGAGGGACCAAAGAGAACAAGTGGAGCGGTTGAGGTATTTGGATTCGAATCTCTATCCCAACTGCTATTTTCTCCCCAAATCCTCCACCCCAGCTTTAATGACAATATTTATATTGGGAATTTGGTAGAAATGTTGTCAGTAGTTTATATTATAAAACCTAAATGTTCATTCTACTCAAACATATGCCTCTAAGTAGTAAAACGAGAGACACTGAACATTTGGAGTGGTCTCTTTTCCAGAGCTGTATGTATATTGATTGTCTTTTTGTTGCTTTTACTGTTTTAAAGGTGGAGTCAGTGAATTTGGAGACTGTTTGTTCTCAAAATATAGATACCTTTTATTTCTACACATGTACAATATTAACTAAAGCGCTTTGAGTGCGAGAAAAGCGCTTTATAAAGATATTTTTTTTGGCATTTTTATGCTTTATTGATAGTGTAGAGACAGAGTTGAAATGGGGCAGAGAGGGGAGTGACAGAGAACGACCGCGGGCTGGAATCAAACCCGGGTCTGCTGCTGGCCGAGGCCCATGGGGGGGGGGACGCCCTACCAACTGAGCTAAGGGCGCCCCCGAAAAGCGCTATATAAATTAAACATATTATTATTAAAGATAAAATATGGATATTGTATTTTCTATTCTAGGTTGAGAAGAAATCTGACGATGTGAAGGCCGACAAAAGTTCAGAAGTGGAGAAGAAATCTCTCAGAACCAGAGCAGCAGCAGAAGACAAGGAAAAGGTAACGTGTGTGTGTGTGTGTGTGTGTGTGTGTGTGTGTGTGTGTGTGTCTGAGTCTGAGTCTGAGTGTGTGTGTGTGTGTGTGTGTGTGTGTGTGTGTGTGTGTGTGTGTGTGTGTGTGTGTGTGTGTGTGTGTGTGTGTGTGTGTGTGTGTGTGTGTGTGTGTGTGTGTGTGTGTGTGTGCGTGCGTGCGTGCGTGTGTGTGTGTGTCAAGCAGCACCCCCGCCAATGCCAGTGTTTGAAGATAGTATGTCTGTATAGTATCTTTATTATAAGAATGCAGCTTAAAATACACATACACACACACACATACACACACACACACACACACACACACACACACACACACACACACACACACCAAGGACCCGAGTTACCTTTCCCTTGTCTTTTTCTTATATCACTACAGGCAACGATCGCAGACAAGAAAGACAAGAAACTAACGGAGGTGGAGAAAGACAGGAGGGGAAAGGTGGACGAGGACAGACTAACCAAAACCACCAAAGAAGAGACGGCGGCGCCCAAAAAACCCGAGGAATCCGAGCTGAAATCTACCGTTAAAGGGAAAGAGAAGAAGACTGTGGTCCCCGTGGTGGGAAAGATAATCACAAGAGAGCTGAGGAAGAGAGAGGAGAGTGGGCTGAAATCTGGCCAGGAGAAAACGTCCGCTAGACACAGTAAAGAACAGAGTAAACGGTCCAGCGACGACGCGACACCAACGAGGAAGAAAGCAGCTGAAGCGCTACAGACTACCAGCTCTAAATCTGCAGAAGAAGACGGGAAAGAAGTGGAGAAGGTTTCAACTGGTAACGTCATCATACAATCTAATTCATATTTGTAATTCTATTGTATGTTGTGTTTGTGTTGCTGTTTTGCATTTGACTTGACCTGCCAAAGAAGTCATGTTTTTTTTTTTTTGAAGATTAGCTTTTGGGCATTTTCAAGCTTCATTAGACAGTACAGAGTTGAAATGGGGAGAGAGAGAGAGAGAGAGAGAGGGGGATAGCTTTATTAGACAGTACAGAGTTGAAATGGGGAGACAGAGAGAGAGAGAGAGACAGAGAGAGAGAGGGGGATAGCTTCATTAGACAGTACAGAGTTGAAATGGGGAGACAGAGAGAGAGAGAGAGAGAGAGACAGAGAGAGAGAGGGGGATAGCTTTATTAGACAGTACAGAGTTGAAATGGGGAGACAGAGAGAGAGAGAGAGACAGAGGGGGATAGCTTTATTAGACAGTACAGAGTTGAAATGGGGAGACAGAGAGAGAGAGAGAGAGAGAAAGAGAGAGAGACAGAGAGAGAGAGAGGGGGGGATAGCTTTATTAGACAGTACAGAGTTGAAATGGGGAGACAGAGAGACAGAGAGAGAGAGAGAGGGGGGATGACCTGCAGTAAAGGTCCACGGGTCAGATTTGAACCCGCGACCACTGCAACAAAGCCTGGAGCCAATATGGTACACGCTCTATCCACTACGTAAATGTGTAGTTTTAAAAGGTCACTGTGTAGTTTCAGAGGAGGGGGATTTGTTTACATTCACAGAGCCTGCAGTAAAACAAATTTACTCTACATGTAATTAATTAGTATTGAATAATTCTATCATCATAGATCAAATTCTTTGAAGAGGAGGCGCTAGGATTAACACAAGGCAAGGCAAGTTTATTTATATAGCACAATTCAGACACAAGGCCACTCAAAGTGCTTTACAGGGGCAAGATTAAAATACATAAAACACATTAGAAAACATTTAAAAGCGAATAAAAGAAGCAAATAACAAAAAATTAAAACTCGATTTAAAAACATTTAAAAGCAAATAAAAGAAGCAAATAAAATAAAAATTGTAGGTTAAAATGGAAACAAAAAAGTCTTCAGACTCGATTTAAAAGAACTGAGAGTTGCAGCAGACCTCAAGTTAACACAAACTGAAAGTTCCTCGGAGCTGCACCTTTTAAGCAACATACATGCATTTAAACATGGCAACATTTTCATGTCTAACCGATAATAATAATAATCTGTTTTTAATTTTTCCTTTAACCCTTTTTTAGAGATACCTGTGAGATCGAGTGTGAAGTCTATTTTAGTCTTACGTTTGGTTCCAGGTTCCTCAGAATAATTAGATTTATGATGATAATAGAATTATTCAATACTAAGAATTACACCTAGTAAACTAACTGCAGGCTCTGTGAATGTAAACAAACTTTCCTCACAGGAAAATGTAGATCCCTGGAACACTGTTTGAAGTGAGAAAGCTTCCTGAAAAGTTACTGTTTCACTGTTGTTGTTGTTTACAGCAGCAGGGCCCACAGTTTGGTTTACAAACATATTCTAGTCTTACGTTTGGTTCCAGGTTCCTCAAAAATAATTTGATTTATGATGATAGAATTATTCAATACTAAGAATTACATGTAGAGAAAATATGTTTAGTAAAGTAACTGCAGGCTCTGTGAATGTAAACAAACCCCCCTCTTCTGAAACTACACAGTGACCCTTTTAAAATAAACAGTTCAGATGTGACCCGAACAAAATACCCAATGTGTGTCTGTCTGTCTGTCTGTGTGTGTCTTTGTGTGTGTGTGTCTTTGTGTGTGTGTGTCTGTGTGTGTGTGTGTGTCTGTCTGTCTGTGTGTGTGTGTGTGTGTGTGTGTGTGTCTGTGTGTGTGTGTGTGTGTCTTTGTGTGTGTGTGTGGTGACCCTTTAAATGTGATAGGTGATGGCATAGTTGGATATTTGGGAATCGGAATAAATGTATTTTTTCAAGTAACAATTTTTAATTTTATATTTCTTTAGAGAAACCGTTGAAGTCGTCCGAAGGTAAAACTAAGACTGTGACTCTGACGGACTCCACGCTGCACCGTATCCATGGAGACATCCGGATCTCCCTCAAGACTGACAAGCCCGTAAGAGAGACAGACAGACAGACAGACAGACACGCAGACAGACAGACAGACAGACAGACAGATAGGCAGGCAGACAGACAGGAACATAGACAGACAGACAGGCAGACAGACAGACAGGCAGGCAGGCAGACAGACACACACACAGACAGACAGACACACAGACAGGCAGACAGACAGACAGACAGACACACAGGCAGACAGGCAGACAGACAGACAGACAGACACACAGACAGACAGACAGACAGACAGGCAGGCAGACAGACAGACAGACAGACAGGCAGACACACTCACACACACACAGCCACACACACACACACACACACACACACAGACTCTAACATGTGTTTAAAAAGCTCCACTTATCAATAGTTTGATGGTAATTCTTAATTACAGCAGCCATACGTCATTCACGGCTGTAGTTTGATAAAGTTGATTCA
>NW_027648183.1:0-1000 GCF_949987685.1 Ammodytes marinus
ACACACACAGACACAGGAACCCACATGTCACACTCTAATGCAATGAATTATTCATCTAGTGGAGAAATGAAATCCCATCTGTTGGTTCAGCTCATTTGAAAAAACAAACTCATCTCAACTCAGAAGCACAAAATACTTTGAAACTATTGTCTTACTTTAAAACTCCTGTGAAACCCAACTACACCACATCCTCCTAACTACAGGGCTGGAAAAAATGAAGAGACCACTCCAAATGTTCAGTGTCTCTCGACTATTTATGAGCATATGTTTGAGTAGAATGAACATTTTGGTTTTATACTATAAACTACTGACAACATTTCTACCAAATTCACAATACATTTTTTGTCATTAAAGAGCATTTTTAATAAGTTATGTAGAGATGAAGATTTAAGAAAAATCCAGACTGGTCTCTTCATTTTTTCCAGAGCTGCATGTAATGTGTGGAGTTAGTTTAATGATAGTAAAGCATCTACAAAGAGTTACAGGCATATTTATCAATCCAAATTAAAGATATTATCATTTAAGTTTGATCAACTTTACAGAAATTCAGTTTGGATGATAGTAGCGGTAGTAAACGGTCCGACGAACCTCGCATACACAATCGATGGCTAAGTAGACAGTAGGTAGTATATATACATGTTGAGTATGTAGGAGGGAGGACGTCAGTAGGGCTTTTACAACACAGCCATAGCCTGTCCTAAAACAATACAATAGTAGCCAGAGCAAAGGGGGAATAGAGAAAGGTTTTTCAAAAAAATAAAATCTTACCTTTCCCGGCCGGAAAAACACTCTTGTCAGACCGAACTTGTAGTCATGTTCATTCAGCCCCAGAGCCTTGAATAAAGCCTGCAACACAGAAACACACACGGGACCGTTGATAAACAGGGAAATCAGGCTGTTTAAAAGCTGTAGTGCGTAACTTCTGTCGCCCCCCACCCCCTCCAAGAGGAATTCTGAGTAATTACTAACAACACTGTCGGTGCATCGCCATCTACATGAG